>NW_008331547.1:2067305-2068753 GCF_000622305.1 Nannospalax galili
GCTAAAGTGCTTGCCATGCAAGACTGAGAGACGGTTCCATCCCCAGCACCCATGTAAGAATGCAGGGCAAGAGGGGCATTAACTTGTAACCGCAACACTGGGGAGGGAGACAGGAAGATGCTGTGGCTTACTGGCCAGCCATTCGAGACTTATTAGTGAGTTACAGGCCAGTAAGGAACCATGTCTCAAAGGAGGTGGATGGCATTTCTAATGATGACACCTGACACTGTCCTCCAGCTCCATGTACACACACACAACATACATGCATATACAACACACACACGTGAACATGTACATATGCACACGTACACACACACATGCATACACACAAAGACACGTATTTTAAAAAAGAATATAAGGTCCTGCCCTCATATCCCTTGGCTTCCTGGGCTGCACAGCCTCCAGTGTCCTGGTACCAGCACCTTCCCTGGGTAAGCCCAGTGCGCCCAGTGCGCCTTGACTTCCCCCAGCCTCTTTCACCCTCTCAGCTCCCCCCACTGAGTCTCTCCTCCTAGCCTGAGTACAGGCCCATTTCTTGTCTTGGCACTCCAGACACCAGGGCCAACCTCTTGGCCCAGAGCCACCACTGCTTCCTGATCCTCTGAATCTGGACCAACCCAGTTCCTCCCTTCCGAACCCAGGAACCCTCTGGGCCAGTTCCTGCCCTCGCCTCCCTTTACTTTCTTGGGCTGCACAGCCTCTGGGCAGCCTGGTGCCAGCACCTTTTCTGGTCCCCAGGAGCAATAAGATGAAAGAAATTTGAAAAGTAATAATTGGAAAAGAAGAGATCAAATTATCCCTTTTTGCAGATGATGCAGATGATATATCTAAGAGATGCCAAAAATTCCACCAGAAAACTCCTAGAAATTATTAACACGTTCAGTAAAGAAGCAGGTTACAAAGTTAATATATGAAAGTCTGTAGCCTTTCTATATACCAATAACAAGCAATCAGGGAAAGAATACATGGAAACATTCCCCTTCACAATAGCTGCAAAAGAAAAAAAAATATCTGGGAATAAAACTGACCAAAGACATTAAAGAGCTCTACAATGAAAACTTTAAATCCTTAAAGAAGAGATTGAGGAAGACGTCAGAAAACGGAAGGACCTCCCATGCTCATGGATTGAAGAATACTGGGAAAATGATCATCCTACCTACCAAGAGTCATATATAGATTCAATGCAATGCCAAACAAAATCCCCATGACTTTTTCACAGAATTGGAAAAAACTATCGTAAGGTTCATATGGAAGCACAAAAGATCTCGGATAGCCCAAACAACCCTGAGCAGTAAGAGTAATGCAAGGGGGATTACTATACCAGATTTCGAGTTGTATTACAGAGCTATAGTCATAAAAAAAAACATGATACTGGCACAAAAATAGACCCATAGATCAATGGAACAAAATTGAAGACCCAAATACGAGTAAATGCAATTTCAGTCACC
>NW_008331547.1:2069682-2071247 GCF_000622305.1 Nannospalax galili
AACCTAGGTGTCCCTCAATTGATGAGTGGATAATGAAAATGTGGTTCATATACACGATGGAGTTTTACTCAGCAGTAAAGAAAGGTGAAGTCATAAAATTTGCAGGTAAATGGATGGAACTACAAACTGTTATACTAAGTGAAGTAACACTGAGTAAGACTGAGAAAAACAAATGATGGTATGTTCTCCCTCATATGTGGATCCTAGCACCAAATCCTTATGTGATTATGTATCCAGATATAATGACAGGAACCAGGATAATGAAAAGGAATGAGGAAGGTAAAGGAAAAGAAAGAATCTGAAAGAGAAGAACAGTAAGAATCAGGCATTAATAAGGGAGATATGGATAAAAATGGGGTTATTTTAAGGGGAGGGGGAAGGGAGGGTTATACAAGGAACCTTGGGGAAAAAGGGAAAGAAGGAGCTCAAGAGAGGTGGGACCATAGGAGAAGGGTATTACTAAGGGAGAAATGGGAAAAATGGGGGCACCTTAAATGGGGAAACCATGGTGGAAATGTTAGACAATGTGAGAGATAAACAATGCCTGGCTAGTTTTAGAAAACCAGAGGGAACTATATTAGGCCAAAAACCTACTGACAAATAATACATACAACCAGATTAAAGAATGTAATAAATGCCTAGGCAAGGTTTATCTGAGAGTGTTTGGTCTTTGCCCAAGCACTATCTACATGACATGAGGTAATTAAAACTACCCGACTGGTGGAACTAACCTTCTTGGATGTGTAACAGCCATACTTTGAGGCCTATTCTAATTTGATCAAGGGACATAAAGGACAGTTTTTACTCCTTGCCCTCCTAGGTCTACTAAGTTCCAGGGGACTATGAGCATCTCCCAAAATGTCCTGTAACTGTGGTGAGTCACCTGTCCTCTTGATCAAGTAGGCCGTGAAGACCCCACCAGATGGACCTGAACCAGCGTCCGGTCTACAAAGAGGAGGGTCAACACAGAGAAATCATTTCCTCCATGCTTCCAAGTGAAGCCAGCCATGGTCGAGTACGACCTTTGACTTATCTTCACATAGATGGAACTGGTAAAAGAAAGGAACCAGGGGCTCCTCCCAAGCCCATGTTACACCCCCCGCCCCCAGGAACAGCTCCTCAAGCGACCTTAAGAGTAAAAATAAATTGTTTTATCTGGGAAAACTGTAGGGTCTTAAACACCCGAAAGGAGAGTATAAAGAAAGATTAAAGGGGTCAATATAATTTTTAAGAGTCCATATGTATAGCTAAAAAAGAAAGGAGCTCCTCCCAAGCCCATGTTACACCCCCCGCCCCCAGGAACAGCTCCTCAAGCGACCTTAAGAGTAAAAATAAATTGTTTTATCTGGGAAAACTGTAGGGTCTTAAACACCCGAAAGGAGAAAGGAGAGTAAGATTAATGGGGTCAATATAATTTTTAAGAGTCAATATGTATAGCTAAAGGCTACATAACAAGAAACAATGCCAGACAGGTGATACCTTCCTTTGAGTTACTGGCCAGGGTGGCCCAAAAGACTCCCAGACAGTAACCCAGCATAGAAGTGGGAAAATGAACAGTAGACTCC
>NW_008331547.1:2072787-2073821 GCF_000622305.1 Nannospalax galili
GGCTGGCAACGATGCTAAGAGAAGGCAGGCCGATGGAAAAGGGGAGAGGCTGTGAGAGCACAGGGAGGAAGTGCGCGTGTGGTGTGTGTGTGTGTGTGAGAGAGAGAGAGAGAGACAGAGAGAGAGACTGGGGGGCACAAAGCAGAGATAGGACGGGACGTGCCACAGTCCAAGCAGGGTGAGACCATCCACTCAGGTAAGTGGTGCCCACAAAGGGCCTGATGGGCAACCCTGCAGGGGGCAGCCAGCATGGGTGTTCCAGCTGCAGGCCATATGAGGGCGGTATTTCCTGGGAGGACATGAGGAGGGCTACCATGATGGGCAGGTGGTGGCAGCTACCCAGTGTCTACTTCAAAAGCCAAGTGAACTGACCAGGTTCTCATGAAAGACAGCAGCCCAGTTTCAAGAGAGACCCCGGCAAACCCAGGGAGAGTAAGGAGGGAAGCCCTGCCACAGGGGCCAAGTGTGTACCGTAGGGTTCCTCAAGGTTTGAAGAAAACATAAAATCTACACACGCTTCAAAGAACCTTTTCACATACACAAGACGAACCAACGGACACCATCAATCAAGAGGAACCAACGGACACCATCAATCAACAAATCAAAATTACCATCACCAATAATGAAAAAAATTCAGTGTCCAGTTCCACTCCATCAGAAGCACTGAAAGGACAGCACCTGTGTGTGTCAATCCCGAGGGACTGTGAGCCAAAGCACAGAAAGGGACAATCACTCAACCACTGGCCTGAACTCTTGAATAATGTCACAAATATAAAGGAGAGGAAGAAAGAGAAAGAAACTGTACCAGACAGAAGGACTCTTACAGACACGACATTCAATGCAAAATGTATGCAAACTGAATAATCCCACCATACATTAAAGGCATTCTCGGAATAGCACAACCAGAACTTGAGGTGAAGAGATAGTTTTACTAGGTGCTGGCCCCACTTTCAGTGGGATCTGCACACTGCAGTGCTTGGGGTATGGGATACTAAGTAACAGCTTACTATCAAATGACCTACAAACTGTTACTG
>NW_008331547.1:2075232-2099645 GCF_000622305.1 Nannospalax galili
GTAGACACAAACAAATTTATTCCAAAATTTATATGGAAAAGTCAAAAAGAGTTAACACCATTTTAAAAAGAATTAAGTGGAAGAAACCATTTTATCCAGTTTAAAGATTTATAATACAGCTACAGTGATCCAGACTTTGTAGTTAAATGTGACAAGAGAACAAAAATAAGAAGAGCAGGGAAGAGCCCATGCTCGGAACAGGTAAGCCTACAGCGTTCACACCTGCAGAGAGACTACCTGGGCATCTGTTCCCCTCCTCCGGGCAGGAGGTCTGCTAGTTATCGCTCCTGTCGGCACTGTAGCTTGTTGATGTTCTGAAAGCATTTCTTAAATACTTTATTATTTTATGTGTATATTACCTGCATGTGTGTAAGTACCCGTGTTGTGCAATGCCCATGGAGGTCAGAAGAGGGCACTGGACTCCCTGGAACTGGAGTTACGGATGGTTATAAGCACCATGTGGGTGCTGGAAACAGAACCTGGGTCCTCTGCAAGAGCAGCCAGTGCTCTTAATCGCTGAGTCATCTCTCCAGTCCTGAAAGCACTTTTTTTCCTGTAGCGTTAGGTTACTTGAGAACAAGTTCCAGCCAGACCCGAAAGAGGCAGCTGTGGACTCTGAGCTAGTAGTTGTAGGTAATATTATGCATCATCTCCCTTGCAGGGGTGGTGACTGGGCTACCTGTAAAGTACAACCGTAAGTAAAAAAGATATAGAAATCGGACTCTGGTTAACCAACAGGTGGGTCGTGCTGGTCAAGAAACCCAGCACCTGTTTCAAGGTCTTTCATGTCTATGCGCAGTTGTTCAGGCTCACTTGAGTCTTCACAGTCTGCTTTCCAGGAAGAACAGCCCTTTTAGTTGGCAAAGGTAGGAAAGTCTGCTGTGCTGCAAGGCTTCCAGAAAAGCCTTTGTTGGTCCACGCCCTTCATGCTCTGCACACAGAAAGGACAGGCCTCAGGCAGGAGCAGGCATCATGAGACCATTAAGAAAAGACCTGGCAAGTTACAGAACAACAGCCAACACAAGACTGAGCAGCTGAGTTACCAAAGCAGATGCCCTCCACCAAACACGAAGTTGAGCTGCTAAACTATCTGAGGCAGATACCTATCTCCAAACTTTTTCTCACTTTTGAAAAATCTTTATCCTCTTCTTGATTATAAAAATTACAAATGTCCACTATAAAATTCTCATAACACTCAAAAGTTCCCCTAGAATCCCACCCTCAGAGATTACTATTAATCTCTTTGCTTTAAGCACTCAGCAACAAATAAACATAAAGTGGAATCCTAATGCACATCTACACTCTTCTCTTGTGCAAGTTTTCAAACAGTTCTGACAAATAATTCAGCTCACTAGTTTTTTTTTCAAATAGCTTTAAATATTAGTTTTCAAAGATTCAACATAGTAAGCAGAAAATTTCTAAGATTTTTCTTACCATTCACTGTTAAATATTGCACAAAGTACTAAAAAGTAAAAAAGTGGGTTGCCTTTTTTTTTTTTTGCAACTAGGAAATGAAGACTAATAAATCTGACACACAAAAGAAAATACTTCAGAAAGTCATGCTGGCTCCACATCAAAATAAAAACTAAATTCCCTTTCCAGCAGCTGTCATAAAACAGCCTTAACATTCAGGTGTAAGGGACAGTTAACACTTTCCCATAAAATAAATCTGGAGAAACACTTCTACAGTTCTCCCTACTTAAGCCAGAGGGTGGGCAGGAAGCAATGAGGAGGGTTCAGCCCAGTGTCTGGTAGAGATCAGCTCTCACTCAGCCTCATGCCCCTTCTAGGACACCAGCACCTGTTTTAGAGTCTATATCAATCTTGCTTTCAAGATAAACAAGCTCTTTACATTCCTGTACAATTTCAATTCTGAGAAAACTGAAGTATATCTCTTTCGATGGCAGAACAAGTCCCTCCTATAATCTGGACTCTTGGGAGCACACCTAAGTATGTGGCCAAGGATAAGGGAACAGCACAGCACAAAATCACAAGAACAGAGCCGTTCTCATCTTTACATTTACACAGTTACTGTTCTTTATTCATAGAAACACTGCAGAAAGCACCTTCAAACCAGCTGTGCCTTAGAGTGCCAAGAAGAAACGTCTCCAAGGTTCTTCTTACATAAGGAAAACAAATCTTCATCAGTGCAAGCTGTAGCTGATTAAATATTCCCTTACATACCAAGAACAACCTTCCTAGGGCAGGAATGATGGCACATGCCTATTATTCCAACACTTGGAAGGCAGAGGCAGGAGGATCTCTACAAGTTCAAGAACAGACTGGTCCATACAACAAGCTCCCAGACCAGCCAGAGCTGTGCAGTAAGACCCTGTCTCAAAGAGGAAACAAAAAGGAAAACAGGGGGCTAGGGAAGACATTCCTAACTTTATCATTTAATAAATTTTAAATACCATTAAGGATTTCATTTTTCACTAACAATCAATTTCTCTAGTGTCTTTTATAACACTGTCTATAATACCTTCATAACACATTTCAAAGATATTATGTGTTCCACGGCCACATGGATTATTTCCCCTCACCTCTTTAGAACTCACTTCCCTTCTCTCATCTAACATACACTTGTTGGGTTTTGGGTATTTTGATTTTTTCTTTTTTTTGGTGTTCTAAGACAGGATCTTGTATACCCTAGACTGTCCCTGACCTCATGATCCTCAGCCTCTACCTCCTGAGTTCTGGGTTACAGGTCTATACCACCAAACCCAAGTCAACACATACCCTTGAGTGCTACTATGTGTTAGGTACACTACAAAGAACTAGATCAAGTTCCTACTTTCAGTCAGCTTGCTTTCTAGCAGGAAGGTTACTTGCAAATGAGGCAGACAGGAGAGGATCTCAGTCATGGCTAACCTTCATTTCATCTTGACTGGGCTTAGGATCAGCAAGGAAGCAAGTCTCTGGATGTGTCTATGAACGTGTTTTCAGAAGGTTTATCTGAGAAGACCCTACCCTCTAAATGTGGTAGGTGCCATCCCCTGGGCTTGGGCCCCCGAGACTATACTGCCTGATAAGGAGAAAGCCAGCTGAGCACAAGGAGTCCTGACTGCAGATGAATGTGACCAGCCACCTCACCCTCCCACCAGCATGCCTTCCCCACCACGATGGACCATGAGCCAAATTAAATCCTCCACCCTTGAGCTCCTTCAGTAGTCAGGTACTGCCTCACAGCAACAAGAAAAGCAGCTAGGGTAGCCTCCCAACTAGCACAGCCCCCTAACTGCAGTCGAGAAGCCATGCAGCCAGCGTCCACCCACAATAGGCATCGGCAAAGGCAGTAAATCCAGGGAGTAAAAAACATTCTAAGTAGAAAAATGAATTTAGAAATAAAGTAATTACAAAATGAAAGTAGAAAACACCCAACTGGGTCTCTGAACCCATACCATCCTAAGTAAACTTCAGCAAAGAAAATGAATTCTAGGTCAGCCCTTTATGGGTAAGTGTGTGGAGCTCATCATGGGTGTGTGGGTCATGGAGACAGCTTTGTTCTAAGCCTACAAAAGAGAAAGGGGGAGACGCTGCCATGGTCAAAGGAGAACGCTTACAAGTCTAATTACGACTGTATAGAATCTAAACTTTCTGTTTAACAGTCCACATTTTAAGATGTCTGACTCACTGACTGACTGACTGACTGTCGGGACAGGATCTCCCTATAGCCCCAGCTGGCCTAGAACTGTCTATATTGGCCAGGCTGGCCTAGATCTCACAGATCCACTGCAGCTAAAAGTGTGCACCACCACGCCTGGCCCTGAAGATATTATTTTATAATCTTTATTACAGTAAAATCTGTGTGGAGCTCTAGCCAGAAGCAATTCATTGATTGTAAATACCTTAGTTGTACCTAACCCACAGGGAAGATAGATCTAAATATTACAAATCACTTAAGAGGGTTAAAATACACAGAGCATATTTGAGCCAAATTGTCTAAATGCTTATTAAACTGAACCTTAAAGCAAAATATTGACTTTTTATAAACAACCCATAGAACCTGAGTCATCTAAAAGCTCTAATTTTCAAGGATTTGTCATAAGTCACCAAAGATATTCAAGTCTTTTCAATTAATTTAGTGAACATATATTTCCCTGGTGAGCACTGTGGGAACTCAAGTGAGCTAACACACACTGCTGGGATTCCGGCTCAGCCAGCTAGCACAGAAAAGATAAAATGCATGCATACTGATAGAATATTTTAACGTACTCCACCAATAAATCTCCTAATGGCCTTCACATATTTGATATGTAAGAGAATTCAGGTAAATAACCTGAGAGCTTTACAACATATTCTAAACAGGCAGCAGGCACAGACTACAACAGGAAGGTCACGGGTACAGACACCAGGCTGATCTACGGCACACACTCCAGAGCGCTCTACTTTCTCCAACAGAAATGGAATCATCTTCCCTGGGAATTCGCTCTCTAATATCTTAATCAGGGATGCTCCGGGCTTTCATCTTATTGCAAGCAAAGACAAATATTGTGTTTTTTAATTAGGCATGCCAGGTATTCTGAGAAATACTGTTAGTACTCAGAAAACAGCAGGAGGAGATATCTTTGATAAACCATAATATGATCTGTGCTCAAAAGCACAAAAGGATAAGAGGCAGAATTCTGTTTCAACCAAATAATAGAGGCTACTGCTATCCCACAGCCCACTCTAATATCAGTTACATAATTATTAGGAAGAGCCTATTGCTATTTCACAATTCACTCTACCATCAGCTGTTGATAGGATACTCAATTAAATAAACACAAACTTAGATTTCCACACACTGGAAATTTAATGTTATACAGAGTTAAATACAGAAGCTGGTATAAAATATTCGAGTGCTAAGCAATCTATGTAAAGTGCTTTGCCAATATCCATTTCTGGTTTTCCCCACTATTCCCTTCATTTCTAGAAATGGATGATCTTCAGTTCACTCTAGGCCTCAGATCTAAGCAGTGAGCAAGGAAGGCCAGTGTCATATGAGAACGTGAGGATCAGGAGGGAGATGGGCTGTGAAGAAACCACCAGGATGAAAAGAAGCAGAGACCCAATTACGGCAAAGGCAGGACTTTCACTCAACACCCACAGGATGGAGCAGGAGCCTCAGACCTGTCATCTGCCTACCCTGTCCTTCAGTCAGAAGCAAAGATGCTAAGAACATCTTCAGCAGGTAAGAAAGAAAAAAACTATGAACTCTAATAAGCCTTCATAACCGATTAATGACTGGGCACTGTGTGACTAATGACATGCTGTGAGGAGGCAGCGCTTCCATGGGTCTCTGTTCTCATCTTGTACCAGCTGACAGAAAACAAGATGGTGCAGACCAGCCCTCCCATTTCCGTCCAAATGCCCAAATGCCCAAAGACCTAGAATCATAGAAAAGAATTAGGTGATGAACTCACCCAAGTTTGACAGGATTTTTAATCAAGGGAGAAAATTTCCACAATGGCTTCATGCAAAGGCTTCCCAAAGAAAGTACATAAAGACTCACCCAACATCCCTTAAAACCAGTAACTATCTAACTGCAGCACTCACTGAGCACAGACTTTGTGCCACAGTCAAAGGGCTCCTCAAGTAGAAAGTCTTTCCACACTTACGACAGTCCTCCATGGTAGGCCCCAGGTTACAGATGAGGAACCTCAGCTTAAGGACCTTGGCCAAGATCACATACCACATGGTGGCACATGGCAGCCTGGCTCCAGAGTCTGCGAGCTTGGTCAGCACTGGTATAAAACTGTCAAAAGCACCTCAAATAGATCAGTAATGGAAACAAGATGCTGTCACAGAGTCAGGAGTCATGACTTAGAAACCATCGAATCTTCCACTATTGCATAATGACTCCTTGACCTGATTTGCATTGTGAGGAGCACAGCGAGCATTTTGCACTGTACAAGTATTTTAATTACCATCCCTTTGTAAACTGTAACACAGGGTTTTATTTTAACAAAGTGAGACTACAACATAGCAATTTCCTTCTCACTGTATTTGGAAAGCATGTCATGAGGAAATGACATTTTTAAACCTTTAGCGCATAGGACATGCTCCAAAATGATACTCGGATGGACCACTATGCTGTGATTTCATAGTGGACTGGTACAAAGACCTGGGAATTTGATTTCTTTGTTTGCAAAGTTAGATTACATATTAGTCAGCTTAAGACTTCAAAAATTATTATTCTTTTCAAATACAGATATATTTTTCACCAAAACTTTCACACTTTTCATTTTATTAAAAATGTATTAAAAATGTTAGGCTTTCCCTAACAACCAAATTGACTAGAACAATTTTAAAGAGAAGCTAAACTTGTTTTGCCCTGGGAAGATTTTTATTTCATTACCTAACGAACCATCAAAACACCTTTAATATACATTTTTTCTTCCCCCAGAAAGCCACATAAAACAATACAATACGTCACCCTGAACACACTGGGCACAAAAACATCTTAATGCAAAAGGCTGACAGACGCTGGGCACAAAAACATCTTAATGAAAAGGCTGACAGAGGCAAGGAAAGAGTGTCCTTTTCCTTCGAGATACTTCAAATCACTTCTAATGCAAACGACAGCCAGTGAAGTTGCTTCATCTAGAAAGTCAGAGAGTTGTAAGATGACAGCTCAGATAACAATCAGACACTAAGAGCGCACTTAAATGGACATAATAAATTTAGGGAGACAGTACAGTAAGAGTAGAAAGGGCTTTAGAGGGGTTAAAAAAAAAATCTCAAAGTAAAAAAACAGCAGAACACAGACTCATCTACTCTTTCTCCAAATCCAGTAAACTAAACAAAAGAAATAAAATTAGCAATGAAAAATATCAAAAGCCTCCTAGCAAGAGAAAGGGCCTAACGGCTATAGACCTTTGAAAGGTGTCATGGGAGCAGGATAAATAAAGCTAGAAACAGAACATTCCAGTAACCAATTAAGGCTATCCTCTACCCATCTCCCCAGTCATCCAGAACTGAAGGCTACAGGATGACCAGGAGCTCAGTCAATAGGGCCCAGTCATATTTACTGAAAAACAACATAGAGTTTCAAACATATGAGCAGAGGTTACGAAATGACTATTCATGAACATTTTATTTGGGGCAGGGGAGGATACTTAGGTAGACGACCCACAGAAAAGTACAAATAATTCAGAACTTGGGGAGGCACGGTGTCCAGGACCGAACAGAGTGAACACCAAGGCCACTTGCATCTGACCCTAGACTGAGCAACAGAAAAGGATCGCTATGGCTGCGAAAGAACTGCCGGAATGTTTGAAATGTGGGCCAACATCACTTAGATGGGGGTTCAGGAGTACACATGTGTATGTACACACACATATATTTTGTTGCTCCACCACTGAAGGCATGTAAAAGCAATGGTGCCCAACTAACAAGTGCACCTAGCACCTCAACCATGGTTTCCCCTAAAACTGAAGGAACAGGGCCTCTGAGAGGACCGGTCTTAGGATTTGGGCAAGAACACCCAGATGAGCCTAGAGCACCTTGAATGGCCAGAAGGTGGTAGAGCAGAGGCGCAGAGCCACAGCCGCCAAGGCTAGAACCCTGGAGGAGATAAGCTATGAAAGCATGACTGGATCACGATCAATAAAATAAACTGGCATCAATGCTGGTATCAATGACTGCATTACTAAAACAAATGGAGAAAAGTGCAGGTAAGAGGTGAACTAAGGAGCCAGGCCTGGAGAAGTGGCTCAGTACTTAAAGGTCTGGCTGCTCTTACAGAGAACCCAGGTTCAGTTGCCAGCACCAGATGATGGCCACAACCACGGCCAAAACCACTTGTGTTTTGGTTTGTTTCTTCATTGCTGTGACAAAATACTCTGACCAACTTGGGGAGGAAAGGGTTTATTTATCTTACAACTCCCAGGTCACAGTTCATCCGGGAGCCCAAGGTAGGAACTCGGGGCAGGAACCTGGAGGCAGGAGCTGGAGCACAGGCCAGGGAGGAACGCTGCTTACTGGCTTGCTCCCCTGGCCCCTGCTCAGCCTGCTTTCTTATGCAACATAGGCCCACCTGCTCAGGGGTGGCACTACCCACAGTGAGCTGGGCCCTCCCACATCACTCATCAAGGAGATGACCCTGACTTGGCCACAGGCCAGTCCAATAGAGGAAATTCCCCAACTGAGGCTCCCTCAACCCAGGTGTGTCAAGTTGACACTAAAGCTATCCAGCACAACTTACAACTTTAGTTCCAGGGGCTCTTGACACCCTCTTCTGACCCCCATAGGCTACTGCATGCATGTGGCACACATAAACTCATGCAAGCACACACAGATCATAAATAATAACTATATTTAAGAAAAAAGAAAAAGAAAGGCACCAACAGCAGAAGGGATGCAGAAGTGTTTCAGAGACTCGGAGATGAGCCCAGAAGTTACCCATGACAAAACGGACGGCTGTCCCAGCCTGTGAAATAATACTGGATGGACAGGAGCTGGGGAGATGGCTTGGGCAGAGGACCCAAGATTGATTCCCAGCGCCTGTGAAATAATACTGGATGGGCAGGAGCTGGGGAGATGGCTTGGGCAGAGGACCCAAGATTGGTTCCCAGCACCACCTCAGGTGGCTCACAACTGCCTATAACTCCAGCTCCGGAGGGATCAGGCCCCTGTGGCCAGATATGAGGTGGCCAGAGAGATGGTTCAGTGGCTCAAGCATTTGACAGCGCTGGGAAGGCAGAGACGAGGGATACTCTAGCAAGACTAGCTGTTGAGACAGCTCTGGGTTCAAGTGAGAGACTGTGCCTTGATACGTAAGGTGGAAAACAATGGAGGAACGCACCTGACATCAACCTTGGGCCTCTACCCACATGTGTATGCGTACCCACACACACGTGTGAACACATACATATACACACATACACTAAAAAAGGAAATAGTGATAGGAAAATAAAGCACATTAAAAACCCTTCCAGAACTAAAACAAGCAGCTCAGCCCCTTAAGCGTGGACAGCAACTGAAATGCATCAACAATGGAAAACCCTCATGTTTCAGATAACAAAAGCTACAGACAGGGTCCTGAAGAGTTTGTGAAAAGAGAAGAAAACATATCTACACACAGAGAAAAAGATCAGACTGTATAAAACTTTCTAAATTTCATTTTGTGTGTGTTAATGTGAATGTGTGTGTATTTGTGTGTCTGTCTGTGGGTATGTGCACATGTACACAGGTGCCATTAGATCTCTTGCAGTGAGTTACGAGTAGTTAGTTATGTACCACCGACGTGGAGGCTGAGACCTGAACTCTGTCCTCTCAAGAGCAGCAAACGTGCTTCACTCCAGCCCCAAACCTCTCGAATGAAGACTCAGAGCTCTGATGGAAAGTCAGTCTAAGGTCTCAGAGCGAGTACCAAACCCAACAAGTATAAAGCATTTACAGGTGTGCAAGAGAACAGACACTACTACCACGGGCCTTCTCTGGATGATTTACCCAAACACTAGGTTTTACAGCAATTAAGCTGAACTTTGTTGTCACAGTTTCCTAAGGGTACTAAGACTTAGTCACACAAGGAGAGAGGCCAGGTGAGGAGGGAGAGGGAGAAGCCTAGCCTGCCAGGGGCTCCTGCTCCTATAACAGGATTGAGCCTGAATGGAGCGACAGAGAAAAAATGAGTGAAAACACACCCACATGTAATTTCAAAGTCATCACTACTTACAAAAGACAAGTATCCCAGGAGTCAATGTGGAGACAGTGGACACACAATGGCATGACGCGCAATGGTGTGGCTTCTACCACACCCAGCCACTGTGACCCACAAGCCAGGATTCAGCTACAAACTCAAACTCACACACATAAAAGCGCAAAACTTTATTTCCCAACACAGTGCAAGGAGTGGAGTCATGGAGATAAAAAGAAATCAATTATAAATGTCCGATTTTCTAAGATTATTTTTGCTTTGAGGCCGGGTCTCATTCTGTAAGCCCAGGCTAGCCTAGAGCTCACTAAGCCACCTAGGCTGGCTTCAAACTCATAGCAATCCTCCTGCTTCAGTCCCCCAAGTACCAGGGTCGCAGGCATGCACCCCCCCATAACCAGCTGTATTCATTTCTTATGATGTTATCTTAAACCAAACTGTAACAGTCACTGTGACCAAGCACTACTTTCTTTAGCATATATTAACTGCATAAGTTAATGAGCACTTCCGCTGAGTATCCTAGAAATGATGTTTGATAATTTTAGTATTTACTTTGTTATCATAATATTGTCCCAAATCCACACATATCCATCAAGAAACAAGCCTATGAGAACTAATTCTTGTAAAGTTTGACCTCAGTGCAAAAAGACCTTCCCCAACTCTCAGTATGACAGCTGTGATCAGAACAGATAGTCTGATAGTGCTAAATATAAAGCATATCATGTAAATCTTTTTAATAACTTAATTACATTCTTTATTTTTCACAACACATTGCCCTTGTTGAGAATAGATAAGCTGGACAAGCATTCTCGTGTTCTTTCCTGATCTGGTTTTCCAAGGCAGTTCCAGCTCCAACTGTCTAAATAAACAAGCTGTAAAGTACTTGACTGGAAACAACCTAAGACATATTTATCCCGTGCTCACAAACTAAAGGATAATTGCCTTCCTCTGCTGGTATCAGCCACGGTTCTAACAGATGGTGCTGTTAAATGAGGAAGGTACAGTACTGAATAAAACTAATGACGAGCCATATGTCAGCAGCAAAATAGTGTTCCTGTCAGGGATAAAACACACTGGATTTTATTTACTTGTTTTTTCATAGAGAACACAATACAACACAGTTATATAAACTGAAAATAACTTGGAAACAGGAACAAGCCTAAAGAAGACTAAAAAATAAGGAAAGATATTCAGTTCCTGCTCAGCTTCCTAAAGGGTACAAAACACACATTCATATTCTCTCTCCCAAGTGCTGGGATAAAAGGCATGCGCCACCACGCCCAGGTAGCTTTGATACATGATTTTAAAGTACCAGAAAGGATCCCCTGTCTACAATATGTTCTTCTATGGATCTGAAATACCTTTTGAAATTCAATAAATCCGTTTTAGGAATTTTACATTTGGTTTTCTCTTCAAAGACAAGGTCTCATGCATCCCAGCTTGGCCTCAAACCCAAAGATGACCTTGAGCTCCTGTTCAACATAAAGCAGTCAGCTTGTGTTTGAAAATATTACAGTTAAAACTATTATTTTATACAGTGAATATATACTTTAAAAAATATCCCAGGCTAGCAGACCAGGCTAGCCTTGAACTTATAGGGACCCTCCTACAACACCATGCTCATTTCCAATATTTAAGTTTGGGGGGGGAAGGACTGTTTTCTTAAGAAACAATGGATTGAACCCAAGTCCTTGTACATGTAACCACTGAACTACATCCCCACCTCCCACCCCCAAGGAAATAAGTTCCAGGAAAAGATCTTTCATAAAAAGATAGAGGTTTGTAATACCAATACAGATGTATAAAATCTAACCCCAAATTGGTGCACTTTATGATCTTGGCCTACAGTCAAATTAATAGTAGCAGCAGCAGCACATAAAAGAATAATAAATTTGAAAAAAAATTTTGAAAAAGAGGCAGAGGCAAAAGATCACAAGTCCAAGTTTAGTATAGGCTACATGGCTAGCCTCCCTCTCAAAACAAAATCTATCTTAGTCAACTGTTTAACACTCTTAATAATGCAACAGGCTAAAATTAGAGAATAAGTAACTAAAACAGGCTTGAATGAGTACAACTTAGCCTTACAAAGCCCCCACCAAATAGGCAAGTTATCTGCAGTTACCACCTCATCATAATAATCCCACTTCCACAGGGCTACACTGTGCTCCAGGGTTAGGTGACATTGAAGGGGAAAGGGTTCCAACGCTAACAATGTAACCTAACCCCCAGGGTCACCAGATTACATAAAAATCTATCACAATCTAGAGATCATTTAATCAGACAGCCAAATTCAGTGATAAGATACACATTTAAGAGTACAAGCAATGCTATCCAGAGACGTGTAGCCATTTCAGCAAAGTGAGTGGGCATTTCAAGGTGATTGCTTTAGTCAAAATAAGCAGGGAACATATAAAGCCTAGGTCACACAAGTTAGTGGAATCTGAACTTCCTCTTCTCAGTGACCAGAAAAACTCAGGAACTCACAAACAAGTTTCATTTCATTTCTCACTGTCTCACTCAAGGAATGTCTGTCTGCATCCTCCAGGAAAGGCAACCATTTGTGTGTTGGGGCACAATGAACAGGCCTAGGAATCAAAGTCCAGGTACAATTCCTGCTTCCTGCCAGGGACCCTAAGTCAATGACCAGCCTCACAGTCTCCAATTTTGAAATGAGACTGCCAGTGCAGACCTCACAGGATTTGTCAGGAGGACAAGATGAGATAGTGTATGTACAGCTCCTGGCATCCAGTCAGGCAAAAGGCAGCCCAGTAAAAACAAATCCCTAATTCATGAAATGCACACAAGCAGCCAGGACAGCCATCAAAACCTCATTGGCAGGCACAAGGTTTTGCAATTTTCACCCTGAATTGAAATAGATTTTACGAAGCATCTCATAAAGTTAGTTTTCTTTCTCATTTCACAGCCAACCTCTCAGCAGTGTTTGAGGATCTACACATTCAGCCTGATAAATTTTCCAGCACGCACTAAGAAGATCTCCAATCAATAAGTAACAAACACAGAAATATGTTCTTAAGACAAGGCCTCAGGAGTAGTGAGCTTCAAAGCTGTTCTCCAGATTCTTCACGCAGCTCATCCTGAGCTTATTTACAAATGATTCTGTGTGGCGCTCAGATAGTCTAGTCCCAGACTTCCCAAGACCTTCTTAAAATTCTATAAACTCAGCTTCTCTGGGTACACAAACCTGCAGAGGCAAGCAGGTCGATCTCACCCACTTTCTCTTCCCTGGGTTCTACTATTTATAAGAAGAAAATCAGCAGAGACACAAATCTTCAATAAAAAGAATAAGAAGTGGTTGGTTCTAAATGACTAGAAGCAGGCTCCCATGATGCAGAAAGGTTTCAACTTTCTAAGTACTCAATATATTTCTTCTGTTTGATCTTAGCCTATTAAGGGTTGCTTGAATACATGGTCTCAAATGTTGTATTAAAATGTCTACTGGAAACAACATAAAAAACTGGCAAAACATAAAACAGTGGTCTTCAAGACACTGAAATTAACAGTGAAGGCCAGGGACCCTAGAAGATGAAAAAGAAAGATGGGCCCCACAATGCTCAAGTGACTGCCTTGATGACTTGCAGACTGAGGCTCAGTGAACCAGGCAGTGTGGATGACACTAACGAGTTAAAACTCTGAGAAGACTAGGGGCTGGTGAGGTGGCTCAGCAGATCAAGGTGCTTGCTGCTAAACCTGACGCCGAGTTCCATCCCCTGAATCCACATAATGGAGAGAGAACCAACTCCTGCAAAGGTGTCGTCTGACCTCCACACACACCCTGTAGCACCATGGCTCATGCACTGCCCAACCCTCCAAGTAAATAAATGTAAAAGGACAAAATGAGTCTGAGGAAACCAAGTTCCTATGGTTTACAAAAGGGTGCAAGAAAAGAGCACTCAAGTACCTGAGCAGTTCTCTGTCCACACCTGTAAGCTTACCCAAAGCTGAGGAAGCATGGCATGGAAAGCCGCAGGCAGGGCTGGGGTGATGGCACTTTCTAAGTACTCAATATATTTCTTCTGTTTGATCTTAGCCTATTAAGGGTTGCTTGAATACATGGTCTCAAATGTTGTATTAAAATGTCTACTGGAAACAACATAAAAAAAAAAAACAGGCAAAACATAAAACAGTGATCTTCAAGACATTGAAATTAATAGTGAAGGCCAGGGACCCTAGAAGATGAAAAAGAAAGATGGGCCCCACAATGCTCAAGCCTTGATGACTTGCAGGCTGAGGCTCAGTGAACCAGGCAGTATGGATGACACTAACGAGTTAAAACTCTGAGAAGACTAGGGGCTGGTGAGGTGGCTCAGCAGATCAAGGTACTTGCTGCTAAACCTGACGCCGAGTTCCATCCCCTGAATCCACATAATGGAGAGAGAACCAACTCCTGCAAAGGTGTCGTCTGACCTCCACACACACCCTGTAGCACCATGGCTCATGCACTGCCCAACCCTCCAAGTAAATAAATGTAAAAGGACAAAATGAGTCTGAGGAAACCAAGTTCCTACGGTTTGCAAAAGGGTGCAAGAAAAGAGCACTCAAGTACCTGAGCAGTGCTCTGTCCACACCTGTAAGCTTACCCAAAGCTGAGGAAGCATGGCATGGAAAGCCGCAGGCAGGGCTGGGGTGATGGCTCAGTGGGGAAGGGGTCTGCTGTGCAAGCTTGAGGGCCAGGTCTCCAGACCCACATAAAAGCTGGACTGCCACATCCTCCTGTAACTCCAAAGCTCAGAAGGTGGACATAGGGGAACCTCAGGGAAAAGAGGCTAGACTAGGTGAATTGGCAAGTTCAAGACTGAGCAAGACACCCTGCCTCAGTAAACAGAAAGCAGTTGGGGGCACCTGAC
The DNA here is from genome assembly GCF_000622305.1 of Nannospalax galili. Lineage (NCBI taxonomy): Eukaryota > Metazoa > Chordata > Mammalia > Rodentia > Spalacidae > Nannospalax > Nannospalax galili. The sequence continues at coordinate 2,089,738 of NW_008331547.1, forward strand.
CCTCAACTTCTGACCTTTACACACATGTGAACAGGCATATAAACCACACACATGAGGAAAAAAAAAAAAAAGATTGGAGGCAACAGTGCCCAGAGCTGATATGGTGCTGGGAATAACACCTGCTCGTTCAGCCAGACGGAAAACCTGGTAGATCAAGAGCCGCTAGGTAGAACACAAAAGGATCTTACCTCAATAGAGAATTGTCAGTCCTGATTGAGCAAAGGGACCAAATTGCTTCCAAGTAACCTAACTGCAACCCAGAACAGAACTGGAGAGTACGTATAAAAACCAGGAAAACAGGCTGGAGATACACTCAGCAGTTAAGAGCACTGGCTACTCTTGCAGAGGACCTGGGTTCAGTTCCCAGCACCTTCATGGCAGCTAACAACTGTCAGTAACTCCAGTTCCAGGGGATCTGAAACCCTCTTCTGACCTTCATGGGCATTTCATGACAAGGGTGCACTTACATACATGCAGGCAATATACAATGATATAAAATAAAAATATGTGAAAAAAAATTAATAAAACAGGAAATATCCAGCAGCCAACAAGGAAAAAGTTACATTTTTCAGGATCCGATCAAAGCTGTCAGGCATTTTCCAAAATAAGGAAAATACTATCTCAAAATGAGGTGAAAAATCAGTAAATCAAGTGACCCAGGACAGAGACACACGTTAGGACTTACAGACATTACCATGTTGTTATAACTGCATGTTGAATATATTCAAACTTTTTAAGTGCTGGCCTGGAAGATACCTGAGGAGGGAAAAACCCTGCCAAAGCTCTAGAGGTGAAATGACCTGAGTTGCTGTGATGCTTCAGAGAAACTCAATCCTTCATTCTCAAAAGGGATGTGTTGTCACCCCATCCTTTCTTACAACCAGGGAAGGGGTAGAGTTAGTTATCTGATCATCTCCCTGGTACCACTGGTCCCAATTTCCCCTTGGTAAGCCATCAAGATGATCACCTAACAAGTAAATTGGTTTTTGTTGCTGTTCACTGTTGCTTCACTCACATAAGGGCCCAAAAATGGCCAAGCAGCAGCCGCATCCTCCAATTCCACGGACCCAGGGTTCTCACCACATCGTCTCCCTCTGAGGTCTGAGACTTTCATCCAGCAAAAGGCCAGTGCTGCCAGGGCACAAAGAAGACGTTCCCCCCAAGTAGCTCGTGTTATTCAGACTTTCACTGCTATGAAAAATATCTGAAAAGATTACTTAGGGCCCAAACAAAAGCCTCGGTGTCCAGTCCATGGTCACACAGCTGTGCATTTCTGAGCCTGCAGTGAGACAGTACATCACCTTGACAGGCATGTGACAGAGGATGTTCAAGGTGAAAAATCAGTAAATCAAGTGACCCAGGACAGAGACACACGTTAGGACTTACAGACATTACCATGTTGTTATAACTGCATGTTGAATATATTCAAACTTTTTAAGTGCTGGCCTGGAAGATACCTGAGGAGGGAAAAACCCTGCCAAAGCTCTAGAGGTGAAATGACCTGAGTTGCTGTGATGCTTCAGAGAAACTCAATCCTTCATTCTCAAAAGGGATGTGTTGTCACCCCATCCTTTCTTACAACCAGGGAAGGGGTAGAGTTAGTTATCTGATCATCTCCCTTGTACCACTGGTCCCAATTTCCCCTTGGTAAGCCATCAAGATGATCACCTAACAAGTAAATTGGTTTTTGTTGCTGTTCACTGTTGCTTCACTCACATAAGGGCCCAAAAATGGCCAAGCAGCAGCCTCATCCTCCAATTCTATGGACCCAGGGTTCTCACCACATCGTCTCCCTCTGAGGTCTGAGACTTTCATCCAGCAAAAGGCCAGTGCTGCCAGGGCACAAAGAAGACGTTCCCCCCAAGTAGCTCGTGTTATTCAGACTTTCACTGCTATGAAAAATATCTGAAAAGATTACTTAGGGCCCAAACAAAAGCCTCGGTGTCCAGTCCATGGTCACACAGCTGTGCATTTCTGGGCCTGCAGTCACACAGCTGTGCATTTCTGGGCCTGCAGTGAGACAGTACATCACCTTGACAGGCATGTGACAGAGGATGTTCATCCTCGTGCTGGCCAGGAGGCAAAGACACAGACAGAGGCCTAGGATATGATACAGTCCCCAAGGATATGGTCCCACGTATCTACTTCCTCAGGTAGGCCCCACCTCCTAGTTTCCAGAACCTCCCAAAACAGTGCCACTGGGTGGGGAACCAAGGCTTCCATACAAGCCTTCTAGGAGTCGGGGTCATGAGGTAAAGCATTAAGCAAAGCAGCTCTCACTTCCACCCCTTCCCAGAGCCATGAACTGCAGTTACTGCGGACAGAGACAGCACACATAGTGGTCTCTGATCCCTAAGGTACGTGCATCCTTTCAAGTGTACCTGAACTGGCACTCTGCTATGGAATGAGCCCCTGAACAGAAGCAAGACAATACAGAATGCCTAAGAGGGGAAGAGAGATGTGTGAACCCACAGATAAAGGTGCCAACAAAGCATCCTAGGTAGAGAAGGAAAATCCACATGCAGAACGCATGGTTATTCCCATAAAGATGTACCTTTCCCTCTCCATGATGGAAAAGGTCCAATATAATTAACCACCAACAGATGGCTGGCTGCTTCCCTCAGAGAATGGTATCACACCAGGGACTCAATGGTGGGACTCTAAGGTTGGCAGATGAGGCACTCAGCAGTAACATTAGCAGGTCAGCCTCATTCCAGCACTAACAATGGTCCTTATTGTTGAACACATGAATAGGTCTCACCACTGCCAACACAGCCATTTATTAAATGGCCCATTGAGCAAGCCCAAGACGGCTAGAGAAAGCGGTGCCTGCCCTCCACAGAGCACACTCTTTGTTCACCTCCTTAGTGAAGGAGCCTCCCTTTGCAGTGGGTAACCTTTGGGGCATCTGCATGAGACACCCAGAGTCCTTCTTCAGATCTCTCCCTCACACTTGCCTGTCGTCAATCTCCAGATCATGTTTGCTCCAAGACTCTGATCATGCAGAAAACATCAGTGAATACCCATTAATCACTGTAGATTTTGATCTGTCTGATCACCTCTTACTTCAGAAATAACAAGCAACTAATTATATTGCTGAGTTCTGCATAGTGGGGGGATTTTTTTCCTCACCACTGTCCTTTACTGCCAGTCTTGTGTAGGGCTTCAGTGCTGTGGGGTCTACTCAATTCACCAGAAAATCATCCAGACCATTTGGAAAGCAAGCTCAAGTCTTTGTCCATCACTCAACTGGTCATGAAGAGCATCCCAGCCATAGGCATGGATTGAAGGCAAGGAAGAAACGGGGGGCTGGAGAGACAGCTCAGCAGTAAGAGCACTGGCTGCTCTTGCAGAGAACATGAGTGCACACTTACATACATGAAGAAGTGCAGAGAACCTGAGGGCACGCTTACATACATGAAGTGCGGAGAACATGAGTGCACGCTTACGTACATGAAGTGCGGAGAACATGAGTGCACGCTTACGTACATGAAGTGCGGAGAACATGAGTGCACGCTTACGTACATGAAGTGCGGAGAACATGAGTGCACGCTTACGTACATGAAGTGCGGAGAACATGAGTGCACGCTTACGTACATGAAGTGCGGAGAACATGAGTGCACGCTTACGTACATGAAGTGCGGAGAACATGAGTGCACGCTTACGTACATGAAGTGCGGAGAACATGAGTGCACGCTTACGTACATGAAGTGCGGAGAACATGAGTGCACGCTTACGTACATGAAGTGCGGAGAACATGAGTGCACGCTTACGTACATGAAGTGCGGAGAACATGAGTGCACGCTTACGTACATGAAGTGCGGAGAACATGAGTGCACGCTTACGTACATGAAGTGCGGAGAACATGAGTGCACGCTTACGTACATGAAGTGCGGAGAACATGAGTGCACGCTTACGTACATGAAGTGCGGAGAACATGAGTGCACGCTTACGTACATGAAGTGCGGAGAACATGAGTGCACGCTTACGTACATGAAGTGCGGAGAACATGAGTGCACGCTTACGTACATGAAGTGCGGAGAACATGAGTGCACGCTTACGTACATGAAGTGCGGAGAACATGAGTGCACGCTTACGTACATGAAGTGCGGAGAACATGAGTGCACGCTTACGTACATGAAGTGCGGAGAACATGAGTGCACGCTTACGTACATGAAGTGCGGAGAACATGAGTGCACGCTTACGTACATGAAGTGCGGAGAACATGAGTGCACGCTTACGTACATGAAGTGCGGAGAACATGAGTGCACGCTTACGTACATGAAGTGCGGAGAACATGAGTGCACGCTTACGTACATGAAGTGCGGAGAACATGAGTGCACGCTTACGTACATGAAGTGCGGAGAACATGAGTGCACGCTTACGTACATGAAGTGCGGAGAACATGAGTGCACGCTTACGTACATGAAGTGCGGAGAACATGAGTGCACGCTTACGTACATGAAGTGCGGAGAACATGAGTGCACGCTTACGTACATGAAGTGCGGAGAACATGAGTGCACGCTTACGTACATGAAGTGCGGAGAACATGAGTGCACGCTTACGTACATGAAGTGCGGAGAACATGAGTGCACGCTTACGTACATGAAGTGCGGAGAACATGAGTGCACGCTTACGTACATGAAGTGCGGAGAACATGAGTGCACGCTTACGTACATGAAGTGCGGAGAACATGAGTGCACGCTTACGTACATGAAGTGCGGAGAACATGAGTGCACGCTTACGTACATGAAGTGCGGAGAACATGAGTGCACGCTTACGTACATGAAGTGCGGAGAACATGAGTGCACGCTTACGTACATGAAGTGCGGAGAACATGAGTGCACGCTTACGTACATGAAGTGCGGAGAACATGAGTGCACGCTTACGTACATGAAGTGCAGGGAACACGAGTGCACACTTACGTACACGAAGGCAATACACTCATACACATAACATTAAAAATTTTTTTAAGTAAGAAATGAAACAGCAGTCGGCATCGAAGGAGTCTGAGTCATTCCACACTCACTTTTAACTTCCAGACCTAACCAAGCTTGGTCTCCAGTAGTCCGTTTCCCTCTTTGATAACAGGTTGATGGCTAAATGGGTCCGAACACACCCAGTTCATGGTAGGAAATGTAGATGACCCGAGTCAAGGTATCTCACAACTAGGTATTCAGTCTCTACCAAGACCCAACGACAGACCAGGAGCTTCATTTTATGTTGGAAGACAGCAAAACTTTGCTCAGAAACTCAGGCATCTTCCTCTTTAATTCTCTTTCTGAAAGTCGTCAGAAACAACAGTAAAAAGGAAAAGGCAGGAGAAGAAAAGAGGAACGCAACCTTTGCCCCGAGTCTCCTCCAGGTTTGCAAACTCTGCAGGAGCATCTGGATGCCTCCCCCACATCTGCACACCTCAGGTGACTGGTTCCACAGGGACACTTAAAGCAAAGCTTAGCCAGCTTTCCATCCTTATATTCAGACACTAGCTGTCACCCACCCCCTCAGATTAGAAAATCATTCAACTATGGCTAAAAGAAATGTGGCAGAGACTGAGTTAGATGAGACTACAGCATCCCACAATCACACTCGCATGTACATAAGTCAGGCGAATGTGGCAGCCTGCCTGTAATCCCAGTGCTCAGGAGACAGAGACAGGCTCCCCAAGGCAAGATGGCTAGCTAGACGAGCAGAATATCCAGTCCAGGTTAGGTAGGACCCTGCCTCAATACATAAACAGCAATCAAGGAAGACACGAGATATCATCCTCTGGTCTTCACATATGCCCACATACATGAGAATACACATACACAAAAGTTGCTGGGTGGGCGTGTCCTCCGACAGAACTAGCACTGAACACCAAGAGGCTCCGCAGGCAGAGGGAGAGGGTCTAAGGACAGACGCTGAGGATGCGGCAGAACGTCGCCATCTTGGCGAGGTGGGGGTGCAGGCGCAGCGCTGGCTGTGGGCTGGCACAGCAGATCTCAAAAGCTCAGCTGACATGTAGAGCAAGAAAGAGTCCACGGGCATTCATGCCTTTTTAAGTGACCTCCACCCCTCCCAAACAGCATGGGCTTTGTTGACAAGCCCAAACAAATATTTTTTATTCCTCAAACTGTAACTCAGAGGGGCATTATGTTGGTTAGACAAGTACACACACACTACACTCGTATACACATGCCCAAAAAAAGGAGTTTTAGAGAGTTAACATTAGTTTACTTTCAGATTAAAATGGAAAGGATTTTTTTTTTGGTGGTTTTGAGACAGGGTGTCCCTGCAGCCCCCAGCTGGCCTGGAACTCGCTATGTAGACCAGGCTGGCCTCAAATTCATAGGGATCTGCCTTTCTCTGCCTCCCAAGTGCTGGGATTAAAGGCATGTGGGAAAAGAAAATGCTAAAAACAGGAAACAACTTATTTTCAAGTTAAAAACTTGTTAGGGCACAGTAGCTACACTGATGCAGACACACACTGGGCAGGCGACATGGGGAGACCCCAATCAAGCCCAAGATACATACATTCACCAGGTATGTATCTCTAGCAAATCACTTGAGTCCGTTTTCAGACTCCTTGTGTATCTACAAAGTAGTATCATGCTGCTCTGTAGCCCACAGATCTCTTTGGAGAACTACATGTGTGTACATGTAAAGCCTGCAGGTGTTTCTTGCACAGGAAGGCCGACATACTACACGAGCTACTGTCATCAGTGACGACTGGCAGCCTGGCTTTCAGGAATTGTGATGTAAACTTTTGCATTAGGCACTCCTACCTGCTTTTCAATCATTGGCAACCATCCGGCCACCCAGCAACAGTTACGAGGGCTAATAATCACGGAGAAGAACCGTACAGTGAGACACTGGGCTAATACATAGGGCCTGGCTTCCAGACTGCCAGGAATTCATTCAGTGACTCAGCATAAGCCTCCATGTGAGCCTCCATCTGCCAGGCTGTAGAACAAATTTGAGTTAGATGTCATCAAGACTTCTTTCCTCCTTTATGATTTATATGGCAATAACCACATCAAACTGTTTGTGGGGGGCCTGGGTTTTTTTTCTTGTTGTTTATGTTTTTTGGGTTTTTTTTGAGACAGGGTCTCCCTGTAGCCCCTGGCCTGGAACTCACTGTGGAGATCAGGCTGGCCTTGATCTCTGAGATCCACACGCCTCTGCCTCCGAGCACTGCTTTAAGGCATGTACCACCACCCGGCACACATATCACACCTTTAAGTTTCATACCACTGGTATTTATGGTCCAATCAGATTTCTGTTTCTATTGCCCTCATCCACATCAAACACCATCCCTCTCAGAGCAGATCTGAGAGGACAGAGACAGGTCCACCAAATGTAAATGTCAATCAGTGCTCATCAGATGATTCTTATGGTTCTCATTCATTAAACTCAAAACTTTCAATCACCACTCACCATCTCCCACATAAGAAAACTTTTTAATGGAGCACAAGCTGGCGAGATGGCTCAGCAAGTTAAGGTATCTGCCGCCAAGCCTGAGTTCAACACCCAGAACCCATGTAGGGATAGAGAGAACAGATTCTATAAGGTTGTCTCCTGGTCTCCACACATGTACACGTGCCCTGCACACATATACAAATAAATAAATGCAAAGAATAAAAATAAAATTGTGAGATTTTGTCCTTTGAACCAAAGTATTATGACCGAGGCAAATGTAATTCAAAAACAAGCTATAATTAAAACCTGAGTTTTTCCTTTTTTTTTGCTCCAAATCTGACTCCTACCCCCACTGCACCAAAAGTACTGTTTATACAGAGGGATGAGTAGGAGGTGGTTGACCTCTAGTCTCTTGACAGAAGTTTAGGGCCCAATTTCTAAGGACCCTAAATTTAGGGCTTAAGTTCTATCAGTCCCTTATGTTGCCTAGGAACTCCAACAGGGATCTGAAATCTGTTGTTGAAATCTTCACAGGCAAACCATTGTAGTTGAACATAGACTAGTCTAGGTGAGACCTCGAGGAAAAACTTGAAGAACAAAATATCTTTACTGGGGTGTAAAAAGATGATGTTGGTGAAAGAGGATGAAATTGGGCAGCACATTCCCTGTAGAGTCTGAAGTAAGAAAACTCAGCAAATTTAAGGGATTGAAAAGCCCATAGTTGGGCTAGAAAGAACTAAGGGGAGCTATGAGTAGTGGCACACAGCCAAAGGGTCACAAGTTTGAAACCTGCTTGGAACTATAGCAGGACCTTGTCTCCAAAACTAACAAGGAGAAAGTAGCCAAGTTGAGATTGGAGAATTAGGAAACAAATCATTCAGTAGTAAAATGTTTCCCTAAATTTTTGCCCATTTTACATTTTTATTTGCAATTTCTTTGTCATATATGTAACAGTTTGCTCCCCCTCCCCCTTCTGTCAGAGGAATTAGATATGATCATTTTTCAATATATACATGTATGGAAATCTCAAGACTAAAGCAAAATTATAATTTATTAAAAGAACAAATACTGTTCCAAAGTAATTTGCCTCTCATATTATAGAAATATATCTGTATCTGTGTGTATAGTCATGTCTCCTTGAAGTTTCTGACCAATCAAAACGTTACAAATGAAAGCAAATAGCATATCTTGGGTATTAATTACCATAATAAGGTTTTGTTCCAAAAGACACAGAGAGAGGCCATACACACAACAAAAGGAATGCCATTTTAGAAACTATAGGTGGATACTTTTCAGCCATTACTGCTGGAGAACTATCCTGAGGTCCCACAACGTGGGCTTCACTGACACTGACAGAATCCAACTGTTCAAACAGAGGCCTCTTCAGTGGCCTCAAACTCTCACTAACATGTTTACAACATGTTTAACCAGAGATGGGAAAGGTAAAACAAAGTGTAGGTACCCTCTGCCTTTGCAAATCTGAGGCCGTCACCGTTCTAAGTACTCAACCTTGGTCAACAGCCAGAAAATCCAACTGAAAAGGAGAGTTCTGGCTGGCTGCCCCAGAAGACCTCTACACACCAATATACGCACATGATGTGTAATAGAAAGAATCATGTTATACAAATCAAAACCACTACAAAAAGGACCAAATGCTGGGGAGGCAATTCATCAATGACAGAAAGGAAAGACAGCCAACATAAAGTACATAAAAATTGGTCCACTTTCCTTCACAACTATAACACAATTCACAGGCTGTGGTAGCCTCTAAATGATCCACACGTGGAGACGGAATTGATACACTGAGATCCTGACAGCACAGCTACTAAAAGGTGAACCTGCCAGCCCTTTTCCAGTATGAAAAGGTAAACTGTCAGACATGTTTCTGACATCCTGGCAGGATACTGCAATTAATTTCTGGAAAAGATGATCAGTAAACCAAATGTGCTTAGATTAGCCTTTCTTGTGGCAGTCAATCACAGCACTGCATGCTACAGAAGGAGTTAATATTTTTGTCGCTACACCTTAAACTATCAACAAGACCAATTTTATGCAAATTTTCATCAACTGTAAACAGAGTTGGGTTAATAATCATAGGTCTAGATTCCACATGCAAATTAAATTTAAATACCTAAGACACAGTTACACTGAGAACACTGCCTGTCTCAGAACCTTTTTCTTTGGTGCACACTATGACTTTATATCCACAGCATCTGAACTCTTAACAAAGCTAAATGAGCCAAGTCAGATGCAAATTTTACCAAAACTCTTTTGAGAAACACAAATAGCAAATACAGGTGGCAGGATTTGTATAAAGCACTCAGTGTTTGCATGAGTGAGTAAGTTTGCATAGGATGGGCCAAACAGAAACATCCAGTAAGGGCAGGTCTGACCTCCCTGGGAACTTGATATTCTGAAGATGATGCAAACAATATATTCAAACTGAAATAACAGGAGGTGGTGGACAAGGGAGGCAACAGAAGGAATGTACTTACAAATACACAACT
>NW_008331547.1:2099987-2104607 GCF_000622305.1 Nannospalax galili
CAGAAATCTTACAGCATGTAGCACATCTATTTTAATTACCTTCATTTCAGTACTAAAAACTAATTAAGTATTAAGAGTTCGTAAAATTAGCTATTTGAAATATTCCACTTGATTTTAGTTTCATATGTATATTTTACTAAACACAACAGACATTTATCAGAAGGCCACCACTTACGAATTTAAAATGTGTCTGTGTTCATGACAGGGCCATGTCATCAATGACTGGTTTTAGCTCAATGTGTCAGACATGCAGCACATGTCATGCTTAATGTAAATGTTCAAACATATTCTCTAGTCAAAAATGGCAGTAACCTATCTTTTGGTCAGTGCCAAATTAGCCTCAAAATCAGTATTAAGCTCAGCATACTGCAGTTCCCATTTAGAAACAACTTTGCCTTGTGGAGAAAAAGAAAACTGACATGTGACATTAACAAAGGCTAATTTTGATAAAACACAGCTTTTCTTAGATTCCAAATTGTTTTCAATGCTTTCTATAACTCTCACCACTACAAACTTAAGAACTTAAAGAATTGCAATTTCTTACAAGGGTTCTGAAATTTGCTAGCCCTCCTCCAATGCCTTTATATCTCTGAGTGACCCACAGACCATCAGTTTAAAACAAAGGGGCAACTCAGGAGAGAAGCCCTAAGTGTCCACACTGTCATTCCAGGCCCCATAATTACCTTGCCATACAACATTAATATGCAAACTATAATGACAAATGCATGTTACTAGTTCTGATTAATGCTATCTAGCATAAATATTCATAATCTGTGAATCAGATAACTAAAAGCAAAGTTCTCAAGTATGGAAATAGAAACCCAGAGTCAAGCAGCCCACTATGATGTCACACTGAGCTACCTGAATGAAACTGAAACAAGACACCTGCCTTTTACAGTGAAGTTTCTATACTGCATGGACCAAGATCCTTAGATTCCTGTAAAACCTCTAAAGAAACACATGTAGCCTACAGAAACCTTTCAGCCCCTCAGAGTGTCTCATTTTACTCGTAAATTGTATCTTCTAAATTACAGACAAAAAAAAAAAAGAGAAGAAAAAATAATTAGCAGATTTCAATGGTTTCATTTCACAAAATAAAATGTAAATACATAACCCTACAGAGCAGAAATGGGTAACTCCTAATCTAGAGTAACGACATCATGATTAATTGATCACAGGAAAAGAAGAACTCATTTGTAGGACTATGTTAGCTACAAGAACAGTAATGGCAGCTGCAGAGCTGACTCGGATTAAGAGTACGTGGTCCTCTTGCAAGGAGCCCAGGTTCAGTTCCCAACATGCTGAATGGCTCACAATGGCCTGAACTCCAGCTCCACGAGATCTGATTCCTTCTTCTGGCCTCCATAGGTACTGCGTAGATGTGGTGCATATACATATACTCAGGCACACACACATACACATAAAGTAAGTGAATCTTTAAAAAAAACAGCAATAATTGCAAAAGAGATGAAAATATTTTAAAAAGAGATCTCTATCTGACACAACTTGGAAGAAAAGCAGAGATAAAAAAAAAAAAACAGCAATAATTGCAAAAGAAATGAAAATATTTTAAAAAGAGATCTCTATCTGACACAACTTGGAAGAAAAGCAGAGATAAAAAACAATATCAAAGTATAATTTCATTAATTTTCCCTTTGAACTTTTGAAAGATTGCCAAAGAGACTTAAGCAAAAAGGGAGGGGAAATTTTTTAATAAAAAAAAAATCCACCTCATATGTACTAAAGGTTGGAGTGCTAGAGGGAGAGAACTGAAATATAAAGAAAACTTCAAAGAGACCCTGTAATTGAAGATGCCATATTCTTGCCTGTCTTGTCTCAAAGATTAAAGAAGATTGTTAAAGCTGTTCCATGGACACAGAGGTCAAACATTTATAAATGTTTATCATTTTACAAGTCCCAAATTCAAAGGTGCGCTCAAAGAAGTAAGAGTAACATAAGGCAGCTAGAAGGAAAGAAGAATTACTGGGTGAGGGACAGAGGAGATGGTAGCTTTGAAGAATAGACTCTTTGGGCTATAAGGAAAGAAAATTATTTTTGCAAAGCTCATTTGTACCCAGAACACCTAAATGAAGTATAATATGCTATGGAAATGGAACCAGGACAGTCTTCCTGTTTTTCTATGGGGCTTTTCTGTGCATTACAGTCACTACAGCATTTCTGCACAGCAGTCTAAGATCACCACAGAAATCATTAAGTCCTTCCCTTTTACAACGAAAATCTCAACAACTCATTGTTAAATATTTATTTTATTTATGTGTCTCTGTGTGTACATACCACATGTGTGGGGGGCCTGCAGAGGCCAGTAGCAGGCATCAGATTCCCTGGAGACAGAGTTAACAAGTAGTTGTGAGCTGCCTGACATGGATGCTGTGATCCAAACTCATCCTCTAGAAAAGGAGCAGGTGTTCTTAACCACTGAGCCATTCCTCCAGCCCCAACAATTCATATTGTTAACATAGGAAAACTTATGGACAACTGATAGTGTTATTATCTTGGTCAGTTTTCAATGGAACTCCATCCCATAATGAGAAAGGAGGCAGATGAGAAAGAAGAAATGATCCCTATCAATGACAGCTTGGAGCAAATGAGCCACTAGGAGGAACTATCACATAGACTAGCAGGATGGTGACGAAATCAAACCAGCACAGCTCTCTCACATTTTCTATAGCAATCCCATTATGGTAAATTATTAAATATACCATTTAACATGCCAATAAGCTGAACTTGACCACTGCAATCCCAGACCCCTAACTCATCAGCATAGCCCACGTGTAGCAGAACGTTCTATCATACAGTAGCAACCCCTCATTTCTGTTGGCCAAACATCAGTATTATCTAAAACAGGTAAAACAAAAAAGGAAATGAGGGAATTTTAATGTTTCTACTAAAATTAGACAAATTTATTCTTATTCTTTAAGGCAGTATTCAAGTGTCATTGTCCCTATGAAGGTTCCTCAAGTTCAGACACAGAAGTCATTACTGGTTACTGGCTCCATAATTTTGCCATTTTGTTTGTGTGGTGTACACATGCATGTACACATGCTGTGCAAGTGGCCACACCCATGCATGCACATGTGGAAGCCAGGAGGTTGGGGCTGGGTGTCTCCCTCTATAATTCTCCACCTTATTTTTTGAGACAGGGTGTCTCATACTCAATCTAGGCCAGAATTTGCCATTTCACCTAGACTGACTGGCCAGCAAGCTCCAAGGAACCTCCTGTCTCTGCTCCCAGCACTGGGCGTATTACAGCATGTACCATAGCACCCAGCTTTTCCACGGATCCTAGGGATCCAAACTCAGGTCCTTACGTTTGTACAGCAAGCACCTTACCCCAGCCCTCCTCCATAACTCCAGAGAAAGTTTTTATTCATTGTCCAACAATGTGTCACCTTGGCTCAAATTCCCATTCATTAATAAATATTTATCAAGTGTATACAACCGTCTGGTGACTGTTCTGCTTTGGCAGCATGACTAGACAAGAAAGAAAGGAGTGAGCCAATCAGTACATAGCACGAAAGTGATCACTGTTCAAGGGAAAGAAGAAAGTGGAGATGGAGGGCTGCTGCCTATAGGGTGCGCCAGGAAGGCCTCTCTGATAAAATAAAACGAGTAACCGGGGGTGGTGGTGCATGCCTTTAATCCCAGCACTCGGGAGGCAAAGGCAGGCAGATCTCTGTGAGTTCAAGGCCAGCCAGGCCAGCTGGGGTTGAGTTCCAGGGCAGCTGGGGCTACAGGGAAACCCTGTCTCAAAAAGACCAAAAAAAAAAAAACAAAACACAAGTAAAAACTCAAAATGAGGGAGCAGAGCAAGTAGATAGTGGAGGGAAGAGCATTTCAGAGAAGAGAAAGCCAAGCACAGGTACACGTGCAGTACAGTCAAAGAGCAGCAAGAATTCAAGGTGGACATGGTGGTTACAGATGCAGTCGAGGGTGGGGGGATGGGGGAGTGGCTCAGCTCACATAACACCTTAAACTCGGGACTTCACTCCTGTGGCTGTCTGCATTAAAATTAAAACAAAGTACAATCTAAAATTCAGGGGCTGGAGAGATGGCTCAGTGTTAACTATTCTTGCAGAAGACCTAGGTTCTAATCCCAGGACCCACATAGCAGCTAACAGCTGTCCGTGATTCCAGTTCCAGGGGATCCAAAGGCCTCCTCTTCTGTCCTCCACGGGCATTGCATGACACGGGTGCACTTACCTACATGCAGGCATAACACTCACACACATAAAATAAAAATAATAAAATATTAAAATTCAGCTCTGGGGCTGGGGAGATGGCTCAGGAGTTAAGAGCACTAGTTGCTCTTGCAGAGGACCCAGGTTTGAATCCCAGCACTGACATGGCAGTTAACAATCATCTATAACTCCAGTTCCAGGGGATCCAATGCCCTCTCTGACCTCTGAGGGTATCAAGTGACACGGGTGCACTCACACACATGCAGGCAATACACTCATACACATAAAATAAAAAATAGTATTTTAAAATTTAGTTCCTCCCCAGGCATGGTGATGCACACCTTTAATCCTAGTACTCAGGAGGCTGAGACGGGTGGCTCTCTTAAGTTCGAAGCCAGCCTGGTCTACATAGCAAGTTCCA
>NW_008331547.1:2105018-2107374 GCF_000622305.1 Nannospalax galili
AGCTGCATCTCTAGCCCGAGGGTCTCAAAAAAGTTGCTGACTACCATGTGGAACATAAACTGTGAAGAGAATAGAAGGGTTTGATCAGGCTACTTTATACAGTAAGCAGGATGATGGCTGGCTTAGGTTGCAGAGGTGGCCTCAGAGGAGACGATGGCAAACATGTAAAATGCTGAGTACATATTAGCATAGAGTGGGATATGCACTGGGTCTGGTATGTGATATGAAAACCAGAGTAGTTATCCTTGACTGGAAAGACCCAGGTTCCTCTGACTAAGATGGGAAGAACGGAGACACAAAGTATGAGGAGATGAAAAGGTTCAGGCATGGCAAGTAGATATACCTCAAACCTCCAAATTCAGATGCCCTATATGGGCAGAGGGTTGAGGAGTCAAGGGAAATGTGCACTTGAGAATCATGACCAAAGGGAGGACTCAACTCCAGAAGTTCTGTAACACTGTCAGTTAAGTGAACGCAGGTACAGGGGAAATAGAGAAGTGTCTTGGAAGCCAGGCATCGTGGTACTCACCTTTAATCCCAGGCAGATCTCTGTGAGTTCAAGGCCAAACTGGTCTACATAAAGTTCCAGGCCAGCTGGGGCTACAGCAAGACCCTGTTTCAAAAAGATCAAAAGAAAAAGTGCCTTGGAGATACCGCATGACTCTTCAGAGTAGAAGAGCAGGTGAGACAGCAAACCCAACAAGAGGGGGAGTGCTCAGGAGGCCACGGAAGGCAGCAGTTCTAGAAGGAAAGACCAATGACAGCAAATGCTAACAAGAGTGAAATGAAGGGACAGAGAAAGGACAGTTGGACTTGGCCATGAAGTGGTGAACTTTGTAAGAAGCCTCACTCTGACAAGGGGGTCTGACTGGAGGCAGAAGGAGAAACAGGAGAAATCAACAAATTCTTACTGGTAGAAGGAAGAAACAGAGTCGCTAAGAGACCTGCAAGGACAGAAAGTGAGGGGATGAGTGGTGAGGAACGGAGCTGGCCATGCACAGCTCAGCTGACCAAATACCAGGAGCAACAACGGGACCTCAGTGTCCATGCATGGAGTACACTTGCACAGGCACGTAGGTCAGCAGCAGGAAAGCCTAGATATTTCTCCTGAAGGTGCTAAACAACGCACCTGCCTAGACTGACAGCCTTTCAAAGACTGGGCTGCTGGAGTCATCTAAGCCACTAGCACTAACAAGCTGGCACGCTTTAAATTATTCAAGAGTTGTGCTAAACAAACACATTCATACAACAACAAACCCGAGGGACCTCGGCTTAAGCCTTAACCTATGCAGGACTTAACAGTCACTTCTGAGCTGTGGGCACTCAGCATCATACAGAAGAAAGGCCCCAGCTCTCACCAAGAGCATCCCATTCTCTCCCCTCCCTGTCGTGCTTACAGCTGGGAAAGAGGAGGACTGTGGGCATTTCCAGCTTGAACATGCAAAAAGTATGTCCAGTTTATTATCAAAATAGGGCTGAAGGAGATGAGTCACTGCATAAAACACTTGCTATACAAGCCTTATGATCTGAGTTTGGATCCTGAGAACCCACATGTAAGCTGGGCATGGTGGTCAAGTGTCCGTGATCCCAGCATCCATACAGGGAGATGGGAAGGGACAGGAGAAACCACACAAGCTCAAGGGCCAGCCAGCCTGAGGTATACAATGGGTAGAGAACTTGTCTTAGACAAGATGGAAAAGTAGGACAGACACCAGAAGGCTGTCCTCTGACACCACCACATGTGGCTCACACCCTCACCACACAAGCACACATACTATACACTCACACATCACACAAAGAAACAAAAATCCCAAAACAGTTATTACCTAAGACTGCAACTAACCTCTCAGACTCTATCCTGTTTATAGAAGAGACCAACCAGATTTGATCTTCCTAGAATATAACTGAGCCACTTTGCCCTTAAACACACTGTAGAATGCCTTATCCACTGAGATCAGCTCTGACTCCTATAGCATGTGGTCCCTAGACACATGTACTGGATAGCTTTAGTGTCAACCTGACACACCTGGATTGAGGGAACCTCAATCAGGGAATTTCCTCTATTGGACTGGCCTGTGGCCATGTCTGAGGGGCATCTTCTTGATGAGTGATATAGGAGGGCCCAGCCCACCGTGGGTGGTGCCACCCCTGGGCAGGTGGGCCTGTGTTGCATAAGAAAGCAGGCTGAGCAGGGGCCAGAGGAGCAAGCCAGTAAGCAGTATTCCTCCATGGCCTGTGTACCAGTTCCTGCCCTGAGTTCCTACCTTGGGCTCCCTGATGAACTGTGACCTGGGAGATATAAGCTAAATAAACCCTTTCCTCCCCAAGTTGGTAGTGGTCAGAGTATTTTGTCACA
>NW_008331547.1:2107599-2119477 GCF_000622305.1 Nannospalax galili
TTGCAGAAGACCTGGGTTCAAATCCCAGCACCCACATGGCAGCTAACAACTGCTGGTAACTCCAGTTCCAGGGGATCCAACAGCCTCTTCTTTCCCCGCGAGCACTGCACGACACAGGTGCACTTACCTACATGCAGGCAATACACACATACACATAAAATAAAAATAGTAAAATTTTTAAAAAAGGAAAGAGGAAGAAAGGAAGGGAGGGAGGGGGAAGGAAACAAGGAGGGAGGGAAGGAGGAAGGAAAAGAAGGCAACCAGCATCACGGTTATTCCTATTTCTTAGGTTTCTGATGTTCATTAAAGGGGGAAATCCAGATCCTGTACTCAAGAATACTTCTGATCTGCTTCCTAAACTTATTTTCCTAACTCTAAGCACTTTCAATATATCATTCTTACTAAACCTGCTGAAATTTCACAATAATTTAAGTATATATATATATATATATATTTACACATATATATAAAATCTCAGAAACATTGTGAGGGGCTGGCAGTATTGCTCAATGGGTACAACCTAATGACCTGAGTTCAATTCCCCAGAACCAACTTGGAGGGAGAGAGAATCAGCATCCACAAGTTGTCTCCTGCCATATGTACATCATGCACATGCATATCATGCACATATGAATGGTGCAAATACACATCGTGCACATGTGCATCATGCACATGCACACACATACAAAGTAAAAATAAAAAATATTGTGAGTAGTCAAATTCTCGAAAGGTGTCATTCCTTGCAACAGCACAGTAACACTAACTGAGAGAGCTTTTCCTAACAAGACTGTCTGACAAGATGATTCAGTCTGTCTGTTCCATCCAGTGTAAGGATAGTGTTCACACCACTGTAACTACAAGACTTATATCTGTTCTACCCATTGTACCAATACTGTTCACACCACTGTAACTTAAACTCTTAGCATTTCCATTATAAAAACCTGTTTTTCAACTCTGACACCTGCCATCCATTAAAAAAAAACAAAGTTCTCCCATAGCACAGTGTTGATCCTGGAGACATCCTCCCACCTCTGCTACCAAATGTTTTGTTCATGCAGATATTAAGGGTGTGTTCTGTCTTTCCACATCACACTGATGTGATCCAAACATGAAGCTTCAATATTCCAAGGAAGGGCCCATGCATTCCAGAAATACATCAACGTGAACTGAGGGACTTGACTCAATCTTAATGATACATCAATACTGATAGGTGTCTGTCTTCCGACTCAGGAAAAACATCTAATATGGTGATATGAAACAGCAATGGGAAAATGGAGAAAAAGGTCAAAAGAGCTAAATCTGTAGTAAGAAAAGTATTACGTAATGGTGCACAGACAAGCAAAAGCAACTGGGAAGAGAGTCCCTCAGCCACAGCTAAGCAAAGGTCCACACGGAGAGCAATGGGCACTTTGCCAAAAAAAAATACCCTTTATATAAGAATTACTTTACTGTTCTTTTAAAAAAAATTATTTGTTATTTTTATTTTTTTATGTGTATGAGTGTTATGCTTGCATGTAAGTACACCCATATCATACAATGCCAACAGAGGACAGAAGAGGCTGTCAGATCCCCTGAACTGGTCCGGCAGGAGCAGTTTGTTAGCTGTCATGTGGGTGCTGGGATTCAAACCCTGATCTTCTGCAAGAACAGTCAGTGTTCTTAACCGCTGAGCCACCTCTCCAGCCAAAGAATTACTTTACTTTTCTAATAAAGTCTGCATAAAGTTTTGGTGGCAGGAACGCCTGCTCTCTCAAATACCAAATGGGCAGGCTATGTGCTCCATTCTCAACAGCCACTTCCTACAACAGCATTTTATTTAATTCCTATAATCCCACTACGCTGTGAAATTGATACTATTCTCACAATAAACAAATGTCACAGGCTTTCTGGTTACCCAAAAACACTTGAAAGCCCAATGTCAACTTCACAAATGTCACAAACTACTGCAGGTGTGCACAATCCTTCCCACCAGAAGGACCCCAAGAGGAAAGGTAACATTCTCAGCGGCCACCAGCTCTCTCTCTCTCTCTCTTTCTCTCTCTCTCTCTCTCTCTCTCTCACACACACACACACACACACACACACACACGCACACATCTGGGGAAATAATTAGTCTGTTGAGACTTAAAGGACTTGCACTGACTCCTAGGGCCAGAGTTCAAAACTGTAAATCAGCCATTCCTAAAATCCTGCCTCTACTAACAAAAAAGAACATATGCCATGTTAAGACCTGTCCTGTGACTTACATACATTACAAAGTTCTAATCATTAAATCTGGTTGAGATTTGTGAATTTCCACTAACTCATTACCAGGATTAAGGAGTAATGAGTGGGTTAGGCACAGGGAGACCAAGGTGTACAGCACAGTGCTGAGCACCACAGGCAGGGGACCAGACTCTCCAGACTGGAATCTCAGCCCCACCCATGCTATCTCTATGGCTCTGATCCTGGCTGTTCACACAGTGGAAAGCAGGAATGGAAAGGAAAAACTTCCCTCTTCACAGATCTGTGAAAATAAACACACACAAGGCAGCGAATGGCCAACAGTCAGTACTAGGTAAATACTGGCAAAACAAAAGGTACACATCACAACTCAAAATTGGGCTGATAGGAGTCCGAGCAAAAGGAAAAGCTCTGGCTATAAACCCCTTTGAAGGCTGCTGCCCTCTTCTCTACACAGCCTGGACCGGGTCTAACCTGGGCAATCGGTTACTTTCCTCAGACATTTCTCCTTATGGCCTGGGGCTTAAACACAATCCTCAGTAGGAAATCTACAGGAAAACAATCAGAACAGACATTACAGCACTGGCGGTCAAGATGGCCACCTGGTCTGCTGTAAAGGACCCAAGTCCGGAAGTAATTTCCAAGCACAGAGAAGATGCACATAAAGCATGGTTTTGGAGCTAGCACCTATAAAAACGCCTGGTATTAACTCAGCCAACAATCCTCAAACACACACACACCACACACACATGAACACATGCACATGCATACACATGCAAACACACAGGCATGCACATAAGCACACACACACATGTATGGACATGCACACATATACACAGTGATGATTAGTTTTGTTACCCTGACACAACCTAGAATGCCCTGGTAGGGAGCCCAGTCAGGGGGTCATCTGGATTAGGTTGGCCTAAGGGTATGCCTGTTAGGGGCTTTCCTAACAGGGTCACCGAAGATGAAAGACACCCTGGACATGAGCAGTGCCATTTCAGGGCCTGGGCCCTGAATGGGAAGTGGAGTGTCAGTTGAGACTCGTGGGCAAGGAGGAATTCCCTTTCTGTGACTGGATGGGACTAACTGCTTCACGTAGGCTCCCTGCAGTGCTGCACTGAAACCTGGATGTGAGCCAAACCCTCCCCTAAGTTGCTTTTGTCAGGGTGTTTTATCACAGAAACTGGAAAGGAAACTAATAAAGCAAGTGATAGGATAGACATTCCATCATAACAATGAAAGACTGGAATCAAATCATTTAAAGACAGAAAGAAGTCTAACTGAAAAGGGAGCCAAGGACATTACTCTTGCAGAGGACCTGGGTTCAAATCCCAGAACCCACATGGACAGCTAACAACCATCCATAACTCCAGATCCAGGGGACCCAAGGCCCTCTTCTGACCTCTGCAAGCATTGCACAACACGGGTGCACTTACATACATGCAGGCAGTACACTTATACATGTAAAATAAAAAAAAAAATACCGGATCTCTTTAAAAAACTTTTTCTGAAAAAAATTTTGGTGCTAGAAGGAAAATGAATTTATACACAGAACAAAATGGATAAATCCTCAAAACATCACTTTTGGGTGACAGAGCCCAGACATAAGCCACATGTTGTACCATGACTTCATATGGACAGTTCCCAAGAACAGGTGAGAACAGGCCAAGAGTGTCTACTTCAGATGGGAAGGGAAGAAGAGGACTGACTGGAACGAGGTTTGTCTGTGACAAAATCTTCTATAATATGGAAACATGTTCCAGCTTGTGGAGTGGGACTGACATGGGCAGAAAGATGGAGAAAACTCACTAACTGTGCACTTAAAGCCCAAAGTAGTGCCTCTGTATTCAGCAGCACACAGAAGGCTGAGGCAGAAGCAAGTCTGGGCTACATAGCAAGACTCTGTTTCAAAAAGAAATGATTAAAAATAATTTTGGTTACAAGGAGGGGTGCAGATCTGGGAGGGAATTTAAATATGGTAAAAAAAATATGAAATTCATAAAAACCCAATTTAAAAAAGGGAAAAATTAATTTTGGGTTTTTCAGTTGGTTGTTGTTTTCTGAGACAGGGGCTCCTTGTAGCCCTACCTGGTGTGGAACTCACTATGTAGACCAGGCTAGCCTCAATATCATAGAGATCCACTTGCCTCTGCCTCCAAAGTGCTGTGATTAAAGAAGTGTGCCACCACACCAAGCTAAAAATAATTTCAAGGGGGCTGGTGAGATTGCTCAGTGGGAAAGGGTGCTCACCTCCAAGCCTGATGACCTGAGTTCCATCTCTGGGACCCACATGGTAGAAGGAGAGAGCTGACTCTTAAAGTTGTCCTCTGACCTCCACACACATATACCATAGCATGTGTGTGCATACAAACACACTTACACACATAAACACACACAGAATAATAAATAAATGTGGCCGGGCATGGTGGCACACACCTTTAATCCCAGCACTTAAGAGGCAAAGGCAGGCGGATCTCTGAGTTCAAGGCCAGCCTGATCTACATAGGCCACCTGGAGCTACAGGGAGACCCTGTCTCAAATAGACCACAAAAAAGTAATAATAATAATAATAATAAATGTAAAAGCATTTCATTTTGTTCAATATAATTATACCAGAACTCTCAAAAGTGTAAACTTGTAACAGAAAAGGCAAATATCTTTCTATAACTCAGAGTAGAAATGTCATCCACACTTGGCAATTCAGGGGACGGAAGCTAAGAACAGTGGAGAGGTATCAAGGCAGGCTTGGACCTGGGGTCTCAGAAGACAGACCCTTCCATGATTCTCCTCCTTGTTCCTGACACCTCCCTGTAAGTCTAATCCCATCACTGGCTCATTCTTCCTCTCACCTGCTGTAGTCTGCAGAAACTCAGACCATGATACGAATAAAGCTAAGGGAAAGAAAGATCATGAACACCCACTCAGAACAGCAATGTTTGTACTAAACAGACCAGCAGCTGTGTGAGCAGAGACTTGTAAATACACCTGTTCTACAGGACTTTATGTTTAGTTCAATTTGTTCAAATCAGAGCAAGGACCTGGAACTGTGGCTAGACAAGGAAACAGTTCAGCTACACAGAACCCTATATGTTGGGTGGTTGTTCCTAGAGAACTGAACCTGCTCCTGCACTCCCTCCTCCACACAAGCAGCGCTTACTGAGCACCTATTCCAGTGTGGTATTATATGCTGAAAATGCAAAGCCCGAGTTGAGTCTGGTGGAGACAACAGAAAACTGAACAGATGGCTGCAACACACTAATACACACCGACAGGTTCAATAGTACTCACAGGCCTGGGGTAGTGCAGTGAAACATCACAGGAAAAGGCTTCCTTTGAAGCCTGATAGTGTTCTAGAAGGCAGAAAGAGAATAAAGCAGGAACCACTGACACCTACACAGGGGCCTCCTGAACGACAACCTGCACAGGGACCTCCTAAACAACACCCCACACAGGGTGGCCTAGAACTTACTATGTAGACCAGGTTGGCCTCAAACTCACAGAGATCTGCCTGCCTCTGCCTCCCAAGCTGCTGAGATTACAGGCATGGACAGGATGTTTTGTTTTTTTTTTTAATGCTTTTCTCTAGCAAATATTTCCTAATAAAAATCTTAATACAAAAGTGTCTATAGACACTGAAAGCCCTCTCCACCCCACAGCTCCCTCCCCCATGCAGACAGCTTAAGAACTGCCAAAGTTAGATCATCACAATTGAAAGGAAATGGAGACAGAGACAGACCAGCATCTTCTTTTTTTTTAAATATTTTATGTGTATACGTGTATTTCCTGCATGTAGATAAGTGCACCTGTGTCATGCAATGCCTGCAGAAGACAGAAGAGGCTGTCAGATCCCCTGGAACTGGAGTTACTTTTGGTTAGCTGCCATGTGGGTGCTGGGATTTGAACCCCAGTCTTCTGCAAGAACAGTCAGTGTTCTTAACAGCTGAGCCATCTCTCCAGCACCAGACCAGCATCTTCTTATGACAACTGTGTGCAGCCTAAACAGGAGGTGGCCCACCAAGATACTAAAATATGCCATAAGGGACTGGAAAGATGGCTCAGTGGTTAAGATCACTGAATGTTCTTGCAGAGGACCCCGGTTCAGTTCCCAGTAGCTACATAGCAGCTAACAACCACCTGTAACTCCAGTTCCAGGGTATCCAACTCCTGCTTCTGACTTCCACGGGCACTGTACAACATAGTGCAGGCAACACACTCATGCACATGAAATAAAAATGAATAATTTAAAATACAATATAAAATAAAAAGAGCAGGCATGGTGACTCACACTTGTAATCCCAGCACTCAGGAGGCTGAGGTGGGAAGACTGCTGAAGATTCAAGGTCAGCGTAGGCTACGCAGTGAGCACCAGGTCAGCCGGAGATACACGTTAGGACAGAAAAAGAATTTTAAAAATGTATTTACGTATGGTTTACATATTATAATATATATTTTTAATTACAAAATGGGTATGTGGAACATACTCCAACTTAATATTATATAGACACAAAAAATACTATACATTTTCCATAGGGAAAAAAGTTTCCTAGAAACAGCTAACTACAGGCCTCTCTCCACAGCCACTCACTGGACACTTGCTACAGAAGAGAATCAAGCTCCTGCCTCAGGCAAGGCAGCAGTCAGAGGGCGAGGCAGTCAGATGCACAGAGCTGGGGAGTACAGACATCCCACAAGAAGCAGGGCAGAGACTGAGGGGGGAGGAGGCTATAGGCCAAGCAACAGGCACCCCCAGAAGCGCATGGCCAGAAACAAATGCTATGACAGCATCAATAAAGAAAATGCAGAAAATACTGAACTCTAATAAAACAACTGAACCAGAAGCAGGCCTACAATTCCAGCACTCAGGAGGCTGAGAAAGGAAGGCTGAAGTTACGAGCCAACCTGAGCTACACAGAGACCTTGTCTCAAAAAAGATTTTTCAAACTTACCAAGAATCCTCATAAACTCATTAGAAATTGAGATTTTATGACCTGAGGGTTGGAGAGATGACTCAGCGACTGAGAGCCCTGGCTGCTCCTGCAGAGGACCCAGGTTCAATTCCCAGCACCCACATGGCAGCTAACAACCACCCATAACTCCAGTTCCAGGCAATCCAAGGCCTTCTTCTGACCTCCTCAGGCATTGCATGACATGGATGCACTTACATACATGTAAGCAATACACTCATATACATTTTAAAAAATAAAAATTAAATTAAATTTTTTTTAATGTTTATGCGCTGAAGATGCAGCTTATGGGTAAAGTGCTATTGTCGCATGTCCAAGGACCTGGTTTGATCCCCAGAACCACAAGAAAAAAAGACTGTATGATACTTCACCATACCTGATTATCAATGACTATAAGGTTTTCAGTAACGAGGAAACAGATCACTCTACTCCATAAACATGAAATCACGGCCCCTGACTAGCACCATCAAAATGGAAAGAAAGAAAAAAAAATCTGAAAAAAATTCTGGTGCTCATCAAAGCTCAAAGTGTCACTATTACATTGCTAAAAACATTATCCAAAGACAAAATAAGCTCACTGGCCAGAACATCTAAGCAAAGGCAGGTTCCCCATGGCCAGCGTAACATGCTTACACTATAACATGCTTTAATAGTCTCATAGATAATGAGTGATATTAGAATCGATCTTTTTGAATCTTCATTTTTCTGCCTTAGAAAAGCTCTTAGCACAATGTAAGTCTATAGCTAAATGCTTTAAGGCACTTCAGAGGTTGAGCTTTCAGAGCAGGCTTTCCTCTCTCTGGTCCTAAGCCTGGAGTGTGAGAGCTGCAGTCCCTGCACCTCCTCCTCCTGGCCCTTGAGTTAAAGGTAAGGGGCAAGAGAGACTAGTGATGTTTTAATAGAGCCTGTTGCCATGGAAATGACTGGCTTGCTCCTCATGAAGCACCATGACCTCATTGCAAATGAAAAAGGGAAAGGATGATTTCTGAGGCTTCAATGGAGAGAAAAATTAATGGTTAGGGAAAAAAGAACCCAAATCCTAAGCAAACTATCTGGAAAATATTGCAATGTCAAGAGCTATACTGAAATGTTTTTGGAGAACTTCTAAAAGCTTCAACCTCCAAAACAGGAATACTGTAACAGAAAAGAAAGACAATATTAACTTCACAGGCAGAAAAGCCACACACTGTCTTGGACTTGTGGTTTCTTAATAAATACATTACAACCTCAATCCTGACAGATTATGAGCAAAATCCTATGATTTTCTGTGGCTATATTATAAAATTAAACCAGCCTTATACTCCCTCCCCCAAAGCAAGCTGATCTGTCCTCCTCCTTTTTCCTCTCTCTCTTTTTGTGGTGACCCTGTTTATACAGCTTATCCCTTATCACATTGACAAGACTGGGAACCACAGCAGATGGTCCCCCCAGACATAATTCTAACAGGTTTTTTGTGCAAACAAAAGATAAAGAAGGCTACAGCAATGATTTACTGATATCTAAAGTTGAAAACTGACAAAAATACAAACTGCTTTTGCTTTACTGTTTGAACTGTTTATCCTTTAAACTACTAAGATAGATATGGAAAAAATTAAATATGACTTCAAAACTACCCAATTTTAACAGTCATTGAGTTTTGCTTTTGAGGTACCAAATGTCCTACATCACACCATTTTAAAATAATACCTTCCCTTCCCCTTGTACAAGAGAAAGGGGAAATATGTGCAAATTTCTGTCTTATAAATTCTATTTGTTTGTTATAGTGTGAAGTAAGCTACTCCTCTAGATTTTTCTTCAGCAAGGAAAATGTGCTGAAATAGAAATTTCCAGAATGTTTTCCAAAGAAGAGCTCACTGAGGATGAGCTAACTGAGCCAGATCTGGACTCCTGGTCAGAGAGCTAGAGTCTACTCTAAACAATCTACCAACTGAACATAACACACCAAATGGAAAGCGTCCCCCAAATCACTCACCCTTCAAGATTAAAGCTTGTTTACAAACCATAAAACAGAAGCTCCCTCATGACAGTGTAACAGCCAAGAGCACTGTGTTTATGATATTCCTGAAAACCCAGCGAGTGCCCCAAATGGTAATCTATAACGCAACTGACAAGTATCTGAAATAAACTACCCAGACATTGAGCAAAAATATACCAGACAGACCCACAGGGCTCTTTTAATGTAGGTCATGACTGTCAGGCCATAGCAAAAACATGGTGACCCTTGATAAACATTAACCTCGATTACATGTAATCATGCACATATTTTGCTCTGACTAACCAGTCCTCTGAATTGAGTCCTTAAGGCACAAGAAGTACCACCATCAGCCATGAGCCACTTTCCACTAAGAAAATGTCTGGCTGTCAGGCTCAACCGGAGAAGGCACAGGACAGTTTCTATCAAAAAGGCCAGAAGACACATACTGCCTCAGTTAGGATTACTTCCTCTTGTGGTATAAGGGGCAAAATAGGCCTGAGTTTTCTGCAGGAAAATTATAAAAGCAAACTAAAATCAGGCTGGTAATAGCAGTCAATCAGAGCATCTCTTGCATATTCACTTTTTGTGGAAATTAATCACCAAGTCTCTGAATAGGGAGGTGGTATTGTTAAACACTTATCCTGCAACTAACCAAAGCTAACAGAACGTTCCATGAAACCTTATGTGTGGACCAGAATTCTCCATGCAGCAGAGCAACCATGAGTGTACTCATCTGAAACCATTTCTCCACACTCAGTCACTAATTCAGGAGCAAAAGCACTGCCATCACCAAGTCAGAGGTGCAAATTTGAACCAGTTTGAGCCAGCTTGTCACACTGCCTTCCACAGCCACAAAGCAGATGTTTGATTGTGCTAGCCAGCTATTACACAGGAGTACTGAAAGCAGGACCCTAGTGGGAGACCATGCTCCAATCAGTGCAAATCCATTACTACTGGAAGAGTGGTGGGTCACAGAGTTCACCTCTGGAGGGCAGACATCATTCAAGGGAAACAATAGGTGTTCTCTGCACACTGTTTTCAAATCCAATCCGAGCCACTGTACCACGGGTAAAACATATATTTTTCTGATATCAAGGATATCCAAGATTCATAAAATGCTAAGTGTATTAAGTAAAACCTAACAGTTGTTATTTGATGTTCTGTATCCTAAACCAAACAGTATATTTACTTTTGAACACAAAATAAATGCTGTCATACATAGGAGAGTCATACATAGGAGAAATCTAATTTGGTTTTCAGAGCAACACTGTGGCATTGTGTTTAACTCTAAGACAATATACAGCATATCATGTTGAGCAGCATATTTCCTTTGAAACATTAGGTTCACTTCCATCTGCCATCTTGCAGCATGAAAAACTCCCTCGCTGAAATGTTTGCTAGTAAGAATAGCTTTAGATTTCTCTAAGAAAGCACTCAGCAGCTCCACGTAAACTGCGTCCCAAGGATTACTATGGAACACACACACTGGCTGAACTTAGAGTGTTCAAGTTTTAAACCTTAATTTACTTTGACCATGTGCACGTCAAAATGAAGGAGTGCTGTGTGGTTGCAGACACGCCCTGTTAATACTGAACACAGGCACTCACTTCAGGTCAGCACTCACGCCCAGCCTGCTTCCACAGGTGGTAAAAGTAATGCACTCATTAAAATGTATGTGTTACAAGGTTATCTCCCCAAAACAGCTCTCAAATAGAGGTAGCCTTGAAACATAAGCATTGGATATGCTAGAACCAGCCTCTAATTGTCACAAGTCTAGAGAAAATTGAACTTACTCTTGCTACCTAATAACCAATAAATTTAGTTGCTTTCATCATCAGTATCTTGGGAGAAGTCAGAGAACTGAATTGTATGATGCCAACCTGGCTGCCTCCAACACAGTTAAATGCTCGTGAACCAACCTATATAAACTAAGGCTTCTCTGTTGCTCTTGAGGCCAAAAAGGAGACTTGTTCTCATTTTGGGTGCCTTGCTGTATCTATCAATTAGGTGAAATTGTACTCTTTTCATTTTTAGTAATTCCATTCAAATTAATTTTCCCTTCTCTAATATAAACGTCAATTCTCCATAATAAAAACATAAAAGCTCAGAATAGGAGGCCTCACTTATACCAAAGAAGGTCTTTATTTTCCAAAAAATAAAATTACCTCTGACCTTCAGCAGACACAGCAGTGAGTCACCACCACCCAGAAGCTCAAATGCTTCTGTAAAATGCCTTTTCAATGTCAAGGATAAATTTGTTTCACACATGCCATACCTAAACTTAAAAAATAGTACCTTTATTAAACTCCATCCACCCAAGGCTCAAGGACCATGTAGAAGAGGGGGCGGAAAGGGAGGAGGTACAGGACCATATGGAAACAGAGTCCTACAAGCTCCTGGGAACCTGCTCATATGATTTTATGGCAGTGGTGTCTGCATACACAAGTCCCCTGCAAACTCAGGCAGACAAAAACCCAGCATAGAACTGGGGAAATGAACACAGACCCCAATTTTAGCTGAAGAAATATTGGCAACTAATTACTGCTGGGTGAAGAAGAGTTGATTTTCCTTAAGCAAGGGACTCTAAATAAGTTGACTAGACCTCACTAGATGAACTTGTACTGAGGAATGTTTGGGAACAGTAACTTGACACAACAGTCCTTAACACAAATGACAGAATGTATGAATTCCAGTGGGTGGGGGTGTCTATGGG
>NW_008331547.1:2119963-2122472 GCF_000622305.1 Nannospalax galili
GAAGGAAGGAAGGAAGGAAGGAAGGAAGGAAGGAAGGAAGGAAGGAAGGAAGGAAGGAATAGTATTCTCCAAGTCTTCCTTTTCTCATTCACAAGTCATCTAATTTACCATTGGGTAGTAAATTGGTAATTTACCATTAACAGATTATTCACTTCATTTTAATCACACAATAGCAATGTCTTTCTGGAGCCTTCGCTCTCAAAAAATGTCAACATAAAAGGAGGCAGGGTCCCTAAATCTGTAGTTAATGACTTCACATTGTTTTCTTTCCTCATTATCCACCAATTACCGGATAAATGGACAGAAGGACAGGTGGAGAGAGCTGGGAAGTGGAAATCTTGCAAGGGGGAGACCATATCTGTCTCGTTCATGGAATACACAGAGTAACAGGCATATGATGTGTTCCTAATGGATAAATGAATCATCAAGAACTAGAGGGCACTGGAGTCCAGGTTCTTTCACTTACAAATAAATGGCAATTCAGAAAGATGGAATGGTACAGCTGAGACTTCAGAGGAAGGTAGTCGTCTCTGTGTGGTCTAAACTGAACTTCTTTTCCTCTGTCTCACCTGTACACGTATTTAAGTTCAACATAGCTCTCTTTCTAGACATTTAGGACCCAAGAAAAACAGCCGCGGGGGACGGGTTATTCAATGGCTTGTTTCATGTTCAGAAAAGGGATTTTCCCTTACACAAGAATACCACTTGGGGGTCTGAAGAGACAGCTCAGCGGTTAAGAGCACTGAGTGCTCTTGCAGGAGACCCATATTCAAATCCCAGCACCCACATGGCAGCTACCAACTGTCAGTAACTTTACTTATGGTGGATCCTATGTCCTCTTATGACCTCCACGGGCATTGTACAACATGGGTGCCCTTACACACATGCAGGCAATAATACCCTCAGACACATAAAATAAAAATAACAAATTAAAAAAGAACACCAGTAGGATTAAAATGCCATTTCCCCAAATTGAATGTTCTGGTGGCTGGCAGTCAACACACATTAATGTGACACACTTGGACTTATCACTGGTCCATGACCCACACCAATAATCAACCTAACTCACTACAAATGCTCCCAGGCACAGTAAAGGCATTTGCTTGGCAGGTGCAGGAGGAGTGATGAGACAGGAAGAAACAGCCAGCACTGGCTGGACGTTCCCTATTCTGAACCTAACAACACACAAGAGCAGCACAGACGAGAGGCCACCTCTGAAATAAGCTTCATTTGTTTCCGGTGAAACAGCATGACCATGGATACAACTCATCAAAAACCCTAACCAAGTGCTTAGAGTAGACAGAAATATGGAAGTGGGTGCTATGAACAGAAGAACAAGGAAAGACGCCTCTGTGCTCGTGCTCGGTCTAGTAACGACAAGTGCGTAAATACTTGTGGTGGAGTCTAGTAAGTGAAAGAAGAGATAACGTAGGTCAGGGCACTACAGGGAACTGCCTGGCTAGGGTTAGGGTGGGCACGGCAAGGAGGGAGGGAGGTAGAAGTATTCAGGCCGGACTTCCCAGCTGACAGTTCTGAGAAAGGTCTTAACCTTGGGCAAAGTAAGACAACATGTGGCAAGAAGCCATCACCAGCCTCTGGCTTCTGTAACAGTCAGCAGGATTCATTCACGGGAAGGAAGAAGCTGAGAAAAGATGAAGGAGTCCACCGCCATCAGTCATTTTTGGAACAAGACCCCAAACCCTCGACACCTAATCCCACATTGCTTTCTGCCTCACTGGCTACCAAAAGAAACCAACTATTATCAATCCTAGATTGCTGCACTTCCTAATTAACACTCACCACCAGAAAGATACGCAGGAGAGAACACATGGAACTAAAAGACATTGAAACAGGCCAAAATGGACTGAATACATATTTAAATCAAATTTCATTAGCACAGCAAGTACATTTCAGGAACTCAAATTTAAAGCATTCACATATAATGGGAATTTTCTCCATTAGTGCTGAATAATAGCTAATGTCTATCAGCCATTTATTAATCATCATAAAAACCCTACAAGCCATTTTAGACCCAAAGACTCACAGGCTCAGAGAAGCTTGAGTAATTTTTATTCAGGGATGCCACATACAGCAATTTAAAACATACCCAAGTTTTAAGGATATTTGAATCTATCGGTGTCTTCAAGGGCAATACTAGGTCCAAAAGTGAGGCGAAAACAATTTCAAGACAGCTAAAGCAGTCATTGTAACTTTTACATAAAGGGCCAAATATAAGAGAAAAACACCCCTTCTATCTTCTATAGTAAAGGGTTTTTTTATTTAATTCTATTTAAGGCTTATAAATTCCATTTTCATTTTAAGAGATTTCCTTAAACATCTGAGTTCTCCTATGAATTTTAGCCCTTGGTCTGCCTTCGCCTTTTGCCACATAAAGTTACACCCCGTGTGGTGGTGCACACATTTAATCCCAGCCCTGGGTGGCATGGGCAGGTGGATCTCTGTAAGATCAAGGCCAGCCTGGTCCACATAGTGAGCTCCAGGTAGGCTG
>NW_008331547.1:2123285-2124184 GCF_000622305.1 Nannospalax galili
TTAAAAAAAAAAAAAACACTAAGTATATTTTTTGCTTATTCTAACTTCCCTAGAAGAATCTGAAAACATAAAAGTCATCCAGAAAAATACATCCTTTGTTATTTTTACCAAGCCCAGAGAATTTTACGTCTGCAAAAAGAAGAGATGCAACAGCGGACTAAGTCCTTGCTGAATAATTAAAACACGCTTACGCTGCAGTCAGACTAGCTCATAAGAACGTTCTCTCAAGTCTTGAAGAGTCTGAACACGAGCCTCACATTTTTCAGACTACTCATCGATCACATGGCTGCTGTCAAATCCTGAAGGAAAACCTCCAGGAGGCAGTCAGTACCCACTGGAACTGCTGCTCAGTGATCAACCACTCCTTTATGCATTTTTAAGCAGTTCAGCCAGTCACACCTGCATCCTATTACTGACATCGAGAAAGGCAGCAAGAAGAGGGAAGCTAGAAATATAAGCATGTCCACACCCAAGAACATAACAACAAGCCTCCCCCTTCCAGGGGCACCCGCAAACCCAAAATTACACACAGGCACTAGGTGAAGCTGTCACTCCAGGATCATAAGGATGGGTTAGGGATATTGCAAATTCCAAGGCATACTACCCTATAAAGTGATTTTTTTTTTAGGAAAACACAAAAGCTGAAATGTACAATTCATAATGCCTCAAAACAAAGTCTCCATTTCAGTAAAGGGCAGTGAAAGGCATCTAAAAGGTTTAGCACTTCCAACCTCACCCCTAAAACTAGGGCCACACATCTCACACAAACAGCAGTGCAAGCTTTCCATGCTTCTAGTAAAAACCTAGTTTAAAAAAAAAAAAAATCACTGGCAAGTGTTTAAAGGGAAAACTACCACACATAGCTTTGATTGGAGAGAAAAGCATTCTGTTTGCTGGGA
>NW_008331547.1:2124431-2130788 GCF_000622305.1 Nannospalax galili
CTGCCATACAAACAATCCTCACTTGGAGTCAAATTTACAGTATCTGATTTTTGCATTTCTCACCCAGAAAAGCTATTCATAGAACTTGGATTCTCCTTTTACCATATTTCTGCCAAAGGACATAGGCACAGTGAAAGGTTTTGCTAAATTTGAAAGGAACAGTTAATAAGAAGTGACTTTCCAAAATGGACAAACCAAAGTGGTGTGACCTAAGAGCCACACAAACCGTTTATTTGCGGCTGCTATGTTTTAATCACTGGATCATTTTAAAGGCTTCAAAAAATTAATGGTTTTGGTTATACAAAAGCAACTAGGTTTCACATGAAACATTAGCTGTCACATTAAGACAAGGTTTATCATTAATTATATTGGATTATAGAGTTTATGTCTACACCATGATCATTAAATAACTGAATTTCCAAACCATTTCAAAATAAAAATGAAATCTGATCCTAGGAAATCTTACATGAATTAAAGATTCATTTACAAAACAGAAAATTAAATGTAAAAAATATAACTTCAGTTTAAGACATTTGCAGATAAGACATCCAACACATTTTTTCATCAAAAAGCAAACAAAACGGCCAACCATGGGTCAACAGTGCCATCTTTTGGTACATTTTGGAATTGAGATAAGCTGTACAAAAATATCTTTAACGTACATAAAGGGAGCAGAAGTCTTGGGGATTTAGCTCAGTGGTAGAGCGCTTGCCTAGCAAGTGCATGGCCCTAGGTTCGATCCTCAGCTCCGGAAAAAAAAATAAATAAATAAAAATAAAGGAAGCAGAGTAGGCAGATCAAAACCATCTGTTTTTAACTTTAGGTAATCTGAATTTAACGAATATATTGGCTATTTATTTTTCAATTTATTTTCAAAAACTAAAATCTGACCTAATTTTGTTTCCACTTAGGTTTCATGAGATTGGTTTACCCTCTTAAAGAAGCTGAGGTTAAAGAACTTTAATGACTAAGATCTAAAAACCTCTCAGTTAAAATGGTTGAGCCATTCATGACTGGCTCGGGCTACTAGTTTTCAAATCCCCACAGCAATTAATTAGAATTATACAATAATCCAAATCGTAATTAACCATTAGAAGCAATGCACACATTTCTATACAAGACCTGAAACACTTTCATTATTTTACATTGTATCGTACAGTCCTGTGGCGAGGAAGCATGTTCATGTGTGGACACTGACTGCGCCCACACAGCTATTCACAGCTAGAAATACAAGATCTTTATCCAGTACAGCATTGCTACATATCACAAAGGGGGTCTTCACTGAAAACTACAATTTGGCCTTTTCTTAAAAGAGGGGAGGGGCATCATTACAGTTTGCATCTGCCTTCCATCTTACAAAGTCACGAGGTAATTAAGGGCTCCCTGTAGCCCCAGCTGTCCGGGACTCACTATGTGGACTAGGCTGGCCTTGAACTCACAGAGATCCACCTGCCTTTGCCTCCTGAGTGCTGGGATTAAAGGCATGAGCTATCACACCCAGCTTAGAGAATTTTTTTTTGTTTTTTTGTTTTTTTGGTCCTTTTAAGACAGGGTCTGTCTGTAGCCCCAGCTGTCCAGGCTGGCTTCGAACTCACAAAGATCCACCTGCCTCTGCCTCCCAAGTGCTGGGATTAAAGGCATGAGCCACCACTCCTGGCTACAACGAGTTGTTTTAAACTTTTAAACTTTTAAAGCATAAAGATTACATCTTAAATTATACACTATTCAAAAGACATCAAAATGGAGACACAAGGCAGCAGAGGACTGGAGAGATGAAGGCTCAGCGGTCAAGAACACTGGCAGCTCTGACAGAGGACCAGGGTTCGATTCCCAGCACCCACATGGCAGCTAACAACCATCCATAACTCCAGTTCCAGGGGATCCAATGCCCTCTTCTGACCTCCACGGGCACTGCATGACACAGGTGCACTTACATACATGCAGGCAATACACTCATACACATAAAAACTAAAAAGTAAGAAAATAAGGCAGAGATAGGTAACGGAAAACAGTGGAGGGGTTGGCATAGCCTGAAGGGGAGCAATGCTTGCAGGCTGGGGATAGAGCTCAGGGAGGAAAGTACCTGCCGAGCGTGCATGAAGCCCAAGTTGGACCCCCAACCCCATGTAAACTGGGATACATGAGACTGTCTCCAAACATGTAAACAAAAAATGATACTGAGCATCACTTTTCTGTGAAGTAAACGCCACAATTAAAAGCATTAATTACTAAAATAGTAACTCAGAAATGTCTCTGGTCCACTGACTACTTCATCATTACTTCACAGAACACATATTTAAATGCACAGACCTGGAACAGACCTAGAACTTGAGGACTTGGATATGCCTACATAAAAGTCTAACTGTTGAAGAATGTGATTTCTCCAAAGCTCTCTGTCATCCTTGGCATCCAGTGGGTGCTCACCCTCAAAGGGGAACAGCATTCCAGATCTTCTCTACAGACAACATCCTTCCCCTATTTCTGAGTGGATGAAAATCCATTTCAGTGGTCCTTGGGTTTATTTCTCTTTATTTTACTCCCTAAGAAAAATGGGAAAAATGAAAAATGCCATTCTTGCTTCCACTTCCTACTGTGCATTTCAACAACCACTGCAGTAACTTGACTCTCAAACACGAGAAGCACGCTTGATCTCTCTGTGCATGAGAGCGTAGGAACACACAGGAATATATGGAACTGTATTTCATCAACTTTAAAGGTCCATCAAAATTGCTATAGTCAATTCCATTCCATTAAATAGAAAGCAATTACTGCTTCCAATTTAATAAGAATGGATTAAACTGGATTTCTGATTCAATACCATTTGTAAAAGTGTTCATGTCAGGAAGAGTGATAGCCTACAGATCATATCCAAGACATGTTAAGAGTAAGAAGATGGGCATGACAGCACCTGAAGAGGACTCTGCTGAAAACTGCAAGGCCTCACACACACACTTAGGTAACATTTCCATATACCTTCGCTTTTTACTGTCTCACAGTTTGAAAATAGTTATTTCCATACATCACACCCAAACCTTGCTTACTAATGTCATTAAAATCATTCCTATTTTGTGTGGGGCTCCATGTTTAATGGCACTAGTAATCCAAACACACACTGAGCACCGTATATGTGGGCTCATTTAAACTTCAGAAAGAACCACTCAAGCCAGAAGTGGTGGCTCATGCCCATGATCCCAGCACTCAGGAAGCTGATGTAGGAGAATCACCACAAGTTTAAGGTCAGTTAGCGCTGAACATTCTCTCTCAAAAAGCAAACAGAGAGAAAGGGCTGCTCTAGTCACCTTAACAAGGGCATTGACACACAGGCATCCCTGTTTTCAGTCTGTTACTGCTGCTCTACTCACTGAGCAACAGTGTCTTTGAAATGCCAGAGGTAAAGCTGAGACAGAAATAACTCACCAAAGGAAAGGAAAGGCTCTGAAACAGATCAATCCCTCTATGGTGGTTACCAGCTAAGGCATCACTGTTTCACGGAAATAGAAATGAACAGGGCCAGCTCTGGGCTTACCGGAGCAGTAAGGGCCTAAGACAACCTGTTACTGAAGACATGGATATTCACAAGTGTCACCAAGAACTGACACACAAGAATACACTGTTCAAAAAGCTTGAGCCCCTTTTGGACTTTGGAATCAGTGTGCCATGAAGGAAGCTGTGAAGGGTGAACAGAGACTCCATAAGCACCTAGACTTTCAGATCTTTTCCCCCCAGTCAGCCATCAGCACATCAAACAAGCAGAAGTCAGTGGGAAACGAGAACATGCAGTTGAGCCCATTCTGCCCTGTGTATATTACCAGATTTGAGGATGAATGAGGTGGACCCTACACCACAGTTCTCAGTAAACGTGAAAGTGACGGAGACATGGTAACAAGCATCTGTCCACAAATTCAAAACTCTCACCTTACTATGTTCACATGGACAGTGACCACAGCCATATTCTAGAACAAGAAGTCAGAGCAGCAAGGTAGTGTTGAGCTTTAGCCCATCACTGGGTGCTTTATTTCACACTGAGTTTCCTACATATGGCCGCAAATATGTGCAAGGCTTGTGTAGCCTCTGAGGTCAATTTGTCCAAGTCTTATATAAATATTGCTAAAAAAATTTTTTTAAATCAATAAACCATAAAAAATTAAATGTCAACTAATTTAATGACTTCTAATAATTTTATTAGAAGATCGCTTGTAACATGAAAATTCTCTGTTCACGTGTGAGAGCCAGTGTCACTGCAGAAACACATGATACAACACTGCCATCTGCTGTTCAAGAGCTAGAAACACAGCTGCCTCCATGGCAGACATGAAAGAGCCAAAGAGCTAAAAGCACATCAACATCCTCAAAGGTTTTACCCAAAACTCTGGAAGGCAACACAGAAGATGGATTTCGGGGGGCTTTTGTGATTTTTTGTGAGTGGTTATTTTTCTTGTTTTTTGTGTTTTTTCGGGGGGAGATCTTTTTGAGACAGGGTCTCCCTGTAGCCCCAGCTGTCCTGGAACTCACTATGTAGACCAGGTTGGCCTTGAACTCATAAGAATCCGCCTGCCTCTGCCTCTCGAGTGCTGGGATTAAAGGCTTGTGCCACCACACCAGGCTTGTTTTTTTGTTTTTTTTGTTTTTTGAGACAGGGTCTCCCTGTAGCCACAACTGGTCTGGAACTTGCTATGTAGACCTGGCTAGCTTGATCTCACAGAGATCCACCTGCCTCTGCCTCTGCCTCCCAAGTGCTGGGATTAAAAGGTGTGCAGCACCACACCCAGCTTAAAAGGCAGGTTTTTCTTTTCTTAATATTTTATTTATTATTTTCATTTTATGTGTATGTGTGCACTGCCTGCATGTAAGTTAGTGCACCCATGTCGTGCAATGCCTGCAGAGGACAGAAGAGGCTGTCCGATTCCCTGGGACTAGAGTTACGGACAGTTGGGTGCTGGGATTCAAACCTGGGTCTTCTGCAAGAAAAACCAGTGTTCTTAACCGCTGCGCTATCTCTCCAGCCCCAAAAGGTAGATTTTCAAATGAAGCTTACATGATAATTTCTCATTTGTTCATTTTCTTAAGAAAGAAAATATAAATTTAAAAAGAGGCTATTTCTACATGAATTACCAAAGAAAGACTATAAAATCCAAGAAACAGTTTATAAAATCCCTAAGTGTAATCTGAATTATTAAACAATTAAGTAGGTATCGAATTCATTAAACTATATGGATATGTGGTGATTTGTTTGATTAAAAACTCTGCAATATTGTAGGTAGAAAATAGTTTAAGCACAATTTTGCTAGTGGGAAAACTGGAAAAGAGAGTTCTAAAACTTTGTCAAGATCATGTCACTAGCTTGGGAATTTTTAACTATCACTAGACATTCACTCTAGACACGTGAGCTAAGAATGAAAACTTAGAACCAAGTATTTGAGAATTCACAAGAGTGAGCTACATTTTCACTTAATCCTTTCAAAAAGTGAAGATTCTACTCAATCATTCAAGATTATGTAAACATAAAGAATATCCTGCTTAGTGTTTGAGGGAGCAAAAAAAGTTCACATTATTTAATCTGTGAAGATAACAATACAGAATAAAACCAAATCCAGTTGACATGTTGGATTAAACATAAGTAGTTCAGTACTGTATAAAATAACAAAAAATTGGGGGCTGGAGAGATGACTCAATCGTTAAAAGCCCTGGTTGCTCTTGCAGAGGACCCAGGTTCAATTCCCAAGCACTCACATGGGAGCTAACTCCAATTCCAGGAAATCCAATGCCCTCCTTGGGCATTATATGGCATGGCTGCACTTACATACATGCAAGCAATACACCCATACAATTAATAAATAAAATGACAAAAAAGAGGAAATTCCTGAGCCAACTCAATCAAAAATAACAAACTAAATATTTCTGTGCCTGCTGAAAAAACAAATGTATAAACTTATACAAAGGAAAAACAAAAACTATTACAGAAAGAAATCACAAAACTAGCTGGGCATGTAGCGTACTGAGTAGAGTGCTCGCCTAGCATCCCAGAGGCCCTGGGTTCAAACCCCAGTAC
Organism: Nannospalax galili; assembly: GCF_000622305.1. Taxonomy (NCBI): domain Eukaryota; kingdom Metazoa; phylum Chordata; class Mammalia; order Rodentia; family Spalacidae; genus Nannospalax; species Nannospalax galili. Next base: position 2,130,481 of record NW_008331547.1, read on the forward strand.
AGCCTATGCCTTTCACACCAGCCACTTAAGAGACATCACAAACACCATCGTGCATCTCATCTTATATATCAGGATAAATGAAGCCCTAAGGACTCTTTTAAATATATTAAAACACTTTTTTTTGATGGCTCAGTGGTTAAGAACACTGGTTGTTCTTGCAGAAGACCCAGGTTCAAATCCCAGCACCTACATGGCAGCTAACAACTGTCTATATACTCCAATTCCAGGGGCTTTGACAGCCTCTTCTGTCTTCCATAGGCATTGCACAACACAGGCATGCAGGCAATACATGCATGTATATAATATAT
>NW_008331547.1:2132527-2135187 GCF_000622305.1 Nannospalax galili
CACACACACACACACACACACACACTCATATACAGGCTCTAATTTTCTTACATTGACTTTCACTGAAGTCTTTGGTTGTTACATATCTGTTCTCTTCAACTTCCACTTTTAAACATGCACTCCGATCCCTTACAACACTGCTCGTCATCCACAACTCAACCAACACATCTTTGACTGTCACCCTTTCCAACTTTCTTGAATCCAAAGAAAATGTGCTGTGAAAGGCAAATGCCCTTAACCCAAGTCCTGCTCACAGCACACAGTGTTTCCTGTGTGCAAACTGGACCAGAGGGAATGGGGTGGGCTTGATCAAAACACATGATATCCATGTATGAGATTCAAGTATAAGATTCTCTTATGGCATTCCCCTATAACACGTGGTCTGGTCAAAAAGAGGCTAACTAGCACATGTGCTGGCTGCTTTACTTCTGCTGTTCATTAGACACTGTAACATGCCATGCTAGAGCTCTCAATTCACATTTAGATATCGCCAAACTGTTTTCTCTCCACAAGTCCCAATATTATGAGCTATTTTATTTTAGTTGTCTGGGGAAATAAAAAGAACGCTACCAAACCTCTTTAAGACTTCTATCTTCCTCCTCAGGGTTGAGTGTTAAAGAGAACTGACAAAGCCAGGTGCTCGGTGGTGACAGCTACTGCCATCCTGGCCATCCTTGCCAAAGCAGTTCTTCACCTCAAATGCTGGGAGTTGCCTCTGAGATGACAGGCCAGCTTCTACCATCCCTGAGCTATCTGGTCCTCACACAAGGGCAGCTTTGAATCAAACTTTCAACTTCCCATTTGAACAGTGACAAAAAAATGACTAGTAAAACTTGAACACTTATGAATAATAACATCATTCATGGAAATAGTCTCCTACATGAACACCTGAACAGAATCTGGAAGATTAAGGGAAAAGTGAATTTCTGGCACATTAAGAAAATATTTTTAAATGAGGAAATAGTGGTAGGAGGGATAAAAGGGAGAAACTGGACCTGAGGGAATGGGGTGGGCTTGATCAAAACACATGCTATGCATGTATGAAACTTTCAAACAATAAAAAATGTCAGGCCTCTGCAGGCTCTGTACATACACACATACATTGTGCACATACATACATGCAGACAAAACAGTCATAGAAAATATTTTTAAATGAGGAAATAGTGGTAGGAGGGATAAAAGGGAGAAACTGGACCTCAGGGAATGGGGTGGGCTTGATTAAAACACATGATATGCATGTATGAAACTTTCAAACAATAAAAAATGTCAGGCCTCTGCAGGCTCTGTACATACACACATACATTGTGCACATACATACATGCAGACAAAACAGTCATACACACAAAATATTTTCAATGGTTTATTTTAACTAAAACAGCACTGTTCAAGATCACATTCCCAACCCTCTCTCACAGCTCACTTGTTTCTATCATTACATGTACTTTGAAGATACAATGAGTGATTTACAGAAATGAAGACACTAAAATAACTTCCAATATTAAAAAAAAATCAGAAACAATGTACTTTGGGGGGAAAAAGTGTAGCCTATTAAAACTGCTTCCTTGAGGAACAGCCATGGGATGTAAGCATTGAGATCACGTTTCCATTTGTTCTTGGGACACTGTCCCACCACACACCAAGGCCCTGTCCAGAACTCACAGTCCTACTGCTTCAGTCCCCCAGGTGACAGAATTATAGGTACCTCCAAGCGCAGCTAGATCACAGTTTTTTAAAATGCATTAGTTCCACAGGGAAAAAAGTTTAACAGCTTCCCAGGATGCTAATTTAATTATACAATTTTCTATTATCCTTGGTAACAATTAATTACTCTGAGTGACACTTATTAGGGGAAAAAAAACAGCATTTCTCCTCCATAAGTTCCTTCTTTGAAATGAGAAGCAAGCTGGCACTATTTTTTAATGTAGCTCAGTTAGTCAAGTGCTTGCCTAGCACACATAACACTCTGGGTTCCATCCCCAGCATTACATAAAGCCAAGCAGAGTGCACAGCTATAATCCCAGCACTCGGGAGGTGGAAACAGGAAGATCAAAAGTCTAAAGTCATCCTCAGCTACATACAGAATTTGAGATGCTGTCTTAAAACAATTTTTAAGTTATGAACCACCTTTTCCCTAGAAATGAAAAAAGGTAGAAACAACATACAACAGCTACCTACTCTGAATCTTTATGAGGTTTTTTCTACAACAAATTATATATGGGATTCACGGTTAAAAGCAGCAATTTGAAGTATCTTAAACCTCATCACCTTCCTTCAACAAATAGTAAAACTACTCAAAACTGAACATTAAGAGCAAATCTTGGTTTCTCTCAATAATCTCTGCATTCAAGGTACATAATCTACAGTTTACACCTATTTATTATCAATTACTATTTCATGACTATATTTTATGAATAAAGACTATTTAAATTATTAATTTTTTAATAAATTCTCATCACTCCATAACAGTGAAAGATACTACAAATTGCTGCATTCCAGAAGTTATGTAAATTACATTTCTAATCTAAACTTAAGTCCTACAGAGAGCGAGGGTATATAGCTCAGTGAAGAGAAGACTCAGCATGGGTGAGGCCTGGTGTGCTCTGCAGTATCAAAAAAAAAAAAGAAAAGGAAAGAACCAGGGGGGCTGGGGACTGGCTAGG
>NW_008331547.1:2139048-2141364 GCF_000622305.1 Nannospalax galili
GCATGGCACCTGTCACCATTTGGCCTTCCAGTCATGAAGTTTCACTAAAATAGCCTTCAACTGCTGGAGCTAGAACACCGAGCTCTAAAACCTGAAACTGAAGCTTTAATCAATAAAACACATTATGAATCTCATTACCTGTAATTTTATAGCCATAAGCGGCGAGCTGTCCAGCCATGTATTCTCCATCTGAATTATTATGTGAGCAGCTCCATGTTCGTATCCAAATTTTCTGTATGCCTGGAATAGTGCTGTTAAATAATCAATTTTTTTAAAAGTGAGTCTCATTAAGTGATTTTTAAAATAAAAGCCACTAGATGATTTCATAGCACATTACACAAAAAATGAACTACAATCAATTCACAAGCTAGTCATTAAATGCATCAGTTTAATTCAAAATCTGCTGTTATCTAAAAAGTCTAAAATCAAGGTAAAATAGCGACAGAATCATAAGAATACACACACGCGTGCACACACAATTTATTTATTTATTTATTTTTTGGTCTTTTTGAGACAGGGTCTCCAACTGGCCTGAAGCTCATTATATAAACCATGCTAGCCTTGAACTTACAGAGCCATGCCTGCCTCTTCCTCCCCAGTGCTGGTACTAATGGCATATGTCACCTCACCCAGCAAAACTCTATACTTAAAAAGAAAAAGAAAATGCCCTACTGGGCAGGCGAGATGGCGCAGGAAGTAAATGTGCCTGCCACCAAGCCTGGTGACCTGAGTTCCCTCTCCAGGACTCACATGGCAGTGGAAGAGAAACGACCCTTCCGAGTTATCTCTGACCTCTACTTGCACACTACTACACATGTGTACATGCGTGTGCATGTACACACACACACATATCATAAATAAATAAATGTTTTAGAGTCGGGTGTGGTGCACACAGCTTTAATCCCAGCACTTGGGAGGCAGAGGCAGGGGGCTATCTAGGAGTTACAGGGCAGGTTGGTCTACATGAGTTCCAGACCAGCCAGGGATAAAGTTAAGACTCTTTCTCAAAAGAGAGAGGGAGGAAAAAAAGGAGGGAGGGAGAGAAGGGAAGGAGGGAGGAAGGAAGGGCGGGAGGGAGGGAGGCAGGGAGGCTGGGGGGAGGGAGGGAAGGAAGGAAGGAAGGAAGGAAGGAAGGAAGGAAGGAAGGAAGGAAGGAAGGAAGGGAGGAAAAACTTAAATATAAGTAAATACTGTTCCAAGTTAGGTGTGGCACACACCTGTACTCTCAGCAGTCAGCAGGTAGAAGGAGAGGGGATCCAGAGTTTAAGGTTATTACCTGGAGCTCTTGCCACATACACACAAAAAAGTCTTTCTTCTTTGAATTCTGTTTGTTTACTTTTTGTTTATTGAGATGGAGTCTCTGTATGTAGCCCTGGCTGGCCTGGAACATGCTACATAGATCAGACTGGTCTCAAATCCACAGAGATCCACCTACCTCTGTCTACCACTTGGGATTAAAGGTATGCATGCCCATGTCCAGCCTTGAACTGTATTTTAATTCTTACTACTAATCGAACTACCAGTAATCTGACTCCTAGAAAGATACATACAAAGAACAGCACAGAAATGGCAGAAGCGGCAGGGACAACAGAGAAGTGGGGAGGGCTGGGAAGATGGTGAAGGCTGTACAGTGCTCTGTGCAAGCCTGGGAACCTGGGATTGGACCCAGCACCCACACAACCAGGCACAACAGCATCTGCAACTCCAGAATCAGTAACAGCCCCCATCTCAAAAATAAGGTGGGAAGAGCTTAAGGAACGGCACCCCCATGTGACCTCCAGCAGAGAGGCACACACACACACACACACACATACACACACCACCACCACCACCACCACCAACACCACCACCACCACCACCACCACACACAAAAAGCATATAAATAAAGCTGGGTGTAGTAGTGCACGGCTTTAGTTCCAGCACTCGGAAGGCAGAGGCAGGAAGATCTCTGTGAGTTTAAGGCCAGCTGGGGCTACAGGGAGACCCTGTCTCAAAAAGACCCCCCCAAAAATGTGTGTGTATATATATATAATAAAGCCAGTTTAGTGGGCACACATCTAGAGGCAAGTAGATCTCTGTGAGATCAAGGCCAGCCTGGTCTTGGTAGTGAGTTCCAGGCCAGCTGTGTCAAAAAATAATAATAATAACCAAAAAAAAAAAAAAAAGAATATAGACTGAATGATATTTTCCATGCCTATGCATTTTGAACTTAGTTTCTTATTTGGAACTTAAAATAGTAAAAGTAAATAATCCTCCAAATATTTCTTTTTTATTGAGCTTTTAAAATTTCATACATTTCCCACTCAAATCCAGACC
>NW_008331547.1:2141792-2143622 GCF_000622305.1 Nannospalax galili
TTAAAAAAAAAACATCTGGCCAGACTCAGTGCAAATGCCTTTAATCCCAGCACTCAGAAGGCAGAGGTAGTCAGATCTCTATGAGTTTGAGGCCAGTCCGGTCTATACGATGAGTTCTAGGCCAGCCAGGACCCTGTCTCAAAAAAAAAAAAAATTTGTCTGTTTCCTATTAGAAGTTCATGTAGACATTACACATACAGCGTAGGCTGACAGTACCAATTGCTCCCGAGACAGATGTGGACAGAACTTCCAGGGGATGCTCACCTGTCACTTGGTGGCCTGGGCTCCTCTTGCAAGTAACTTTGGGTATTTCACCTTCGCACCTTTGGCACCACATGCTTTCTTGCAAAATGTCTATCTTGTGGCTTTGAATCTTCCTGTGACACGATGTCTTCTATGTCACCCAGCAGTGTGCCACAGGACACAGAAGGCATCTTTTCTAGCACATAAAAAAGCTGTAAATGACACAGGTTTATGACAATCTGCTTAGCACTGGATCACTTAAACATGTCTCACCAAACTTGAACCTCATCAACTCTTCAAAGTCTAAGTTCACAGAAAATACAGTGAGCAATCACACAAGTTGTATAGATAGTAGAACAGTCCCTGGTTAGACTGTAACTGTTTCTTAATTCAGCACCACAAAGAACAAAGAAAGACAAGGCCTTTTCAGGAGAAAGGAAACTGAAAGCCCAGCGACTCCCCCAGGCACTGGCGCTGAGGCGATGACCACCACAGCCTCCAGTGCTCTGGGGAAACCTCATAGAAGAGATGGTCTGCCCAACTTTAAGACTCACTGGAGAGCTACACTAATCAAGACTCACACTGATGGGGAGAGAAACACAGAAAAACAGAAACCAAAAGAACAAATAGCAGAACCAGGCCCACAAAAGTACAAGCAATTCAACGGAGGAGAGACAGGTTTTCAATACTGAGTGCTAAAGCAATGAGATATTTCAAGGCAGAAAGCCTGACTGCAACATCAAGACACTGAGAGACAGAAATGTTCTGTACCTCCACCATGTCAACATCAGGACCCTGGTTGTGAGAATGTGTCATTGCCAATGAGAGGCTTGGGTACAGCTCACAACATCAGCATGATTTTTAAACTGTGAGTCAGTCTGTAGCTATGTAAGAACAGTATGTGAGGGGAGAGCAGCACTACTAGGTGGTGCACTTGAGGGACAAGGAGTGTGGATCTACCAATGCTGTATCCTTGGTGAAGCAAGTCCCTTACTGGGTCATCACATCAACCATGCCCAGCTCTGTAAGGCAGGAAGCAGTCTATCCTGACTTTAAAAATAAGCAAATGGAAGCACAGAGACATTAGCTTGCCTGAAGAAGCCCAACGAGGCTTCCACAGAGGATGAGTCCCAGACCACATGAAGGGTGGTATCCACAGCTATTAATACACATGCCCTGAGTGACCACTTTCCTCATCCAAGTCAGCTGAACTTCAGTCTTTTTGAGACAGGGTGTCTCTCTGTAGCCCCAGCTGGCCTGGAACTCTCAGAGATCCTCCTACCTCTGCCTCCCTCAAGCCTCTCAGATGAACCTTCCTTTCCCTCACTGCCGGATTCCCATCTTTCTGCTCACATCATTCGGTTAACAGAGTGGCTTCCTGCCAGCCTATTTTTGTGCCCTGACTTTGCAATGTATGCTTTAAAACTATGAAAACCTATGCATGTCAATCAGCTAGGCCTTTATTCAAATCTCAGCTAATTTACATTGTTAGTGAAGAACAGGAGCTCCCATAGGCAGAGTCAGGGGAGGGGCCCAGACTAGGTTCATCTGTGTTCCAATGACTTTCTCTTTCACCCAACATGGCCC
>NW_008331547.1:2144689-2146021 GCF_000622305.1 Nannospalax galili
CAGACATGACAAGCCCTGCCACATCCTGATTAGAAAGAACTGCAGGGACTTCTACAGGACAAATAACGTAAGAGGTGGCTTCTCCTCACTGAAGCGGCTAACGTGGATGCCAACTTGGAGTAGCAGAGGCCATTTGGCCTGGCACAAAGAGGGGCCTAAATACGGAATGAAGCCGAATAGGAGATGAGATGCGAAGAGCCATTCTGATGTCACTTAAGCAGCTGGATCCCACCAATGGCTGAAGCTCCACAAGTCCCACTCAGCCCACTCATCGAAGCCACTGACCTCCCTCTGTGGTTTAAATCCATTTCAGTTGGCCTTCCAGCTCTTAGAAATAAGATCCCTGGCCGACTGGGCCATCTGGGTACAGGCTGGCCTTTCCCACATGGGCTCTGTTTACTTCCAATAGCTGACAGTGAGGGAAAAAAAACCCAGTGCAGTGCTGTCTGAAGAAACTGAGGAAATCCTGCCTCTTTACAGATCCACAGTGCACAAAGACTTGGAAAAACTGCAATAAAGCAACTACATTCCTTTCCCTTAGGAAGTTTCTAAAATTTCCTCTTACAGAACTCCTCTTAAAGAGGAAAGACAGTGCTGAGGAAAAAAAGACTGCCTAAAGGACTAAGTGACACAGCCCCTCAGCCCCTCCAACGTTCCATACGGACAAACAACTTCCCTCTTCTACTGGGAAATGGTTTTCTGTTCATGGGCTCTGCCTTCCAATCTGTCACTATGGAAGTGCCACTGCCCAGGAGCAAGCCTACTGTGGACCAGGGGAAGCATGGAACTCTAGCAATGCTCCCTCGCCCCGTGTGCTCGCTGCCTCTTCACTGGATCACCATGTGGAAGCAAACATTTCACTTTCTCTCCCATTTAGAAGACAAGAAGCAAGGACCCTGTGGAGCCCACTTCCTCAGCAGCCCGACATTTCTCCGTTTGGAGGAGCACTCCTTCAAGAGTCATCTATATTTACATTTCATTTGCCAGACTTTGGCCAGCACTCCACCAGAACTGCCTGATTTCAATAACACACAATGACAGACCATAGCAATTCTCAGTCATCCTATGAGGCACATCGGCAGCATCTGACCCACCCACCACTCTCCTTGAGGCTGGCATCAGGCTGCCTGACCCCTCTAGGTCTCCTCCCACCCATGAGCCACTCCTTAGGTCTCTTTGGCTTGCTCCCCATCTCTCTCGCTTCTCCACACTGGAATAGCCTGTGGCTCCATAACATGAACTCTGTTCTCTAGTTACAGTCACTCCCTGCTGAGCTCAACCACTCCGCAGCCTTGAAATACCAGCCCAGATCTTGTATGACCTAGCCGCTCT
>NW_008331547.1:2150135-2150919 GCF_000622305.1 Nannospalax galili
ATGGTGGTACACACCTTTAATCCCAGCACTCCGGAGGCAGAGGCAGGTAGATCTCTGTGAGCTCAAGGCCAGCCTGTTCTACATAGTGAGTTCCAGGACAGCTGTGGCTACAGGGAGACTCTGTCTTAAAAAGCCAAAAAAAAAAAAAATTAACTCCAAATGAATTACAGACCTAAATTTAAGAGCACTAATACTATAAAACTCTTGTAACTAATACAGGTATAAATCTTCACGACATTAGACACTGGTTTCTTAGCTATGACACCAAAAGCACAAACAAAAGAAAACAATAGAGTGTGGAGACAGAGACAGGTGGATATGTGAGTTCAAGGCTAGCCTGGTCTACATACTGAGTTCCAGGCCACCCAGGGTAGCTACATAATGAGACCCTATCTCAAAAAAAGTAAAATTGTCATGCTTCAATGACGACCTGTGCAGTGAGAGAAAACAGAAACCATCCACCTGATAAGGTCCTATTACCAGAGTACACAGAGAACTCAACAATACAAACAACCCCAACTAAAACAGAGGCCAAGAATCTGAACATCCAAAAAATATGGAGAAAGAGCTGAAAAGCACATGAGATTTCAGTAAAATGAGCCATGAAGCAAAGAACAACCCAAGCACCTTCGCAGTCACGGGGACAAGAAAAATCCCAAGGCCGGTGACAGCGTTAACAGGAGTGAATCACATCACACGGAAGTAAAAAGGCTAATCCAGTTAGAAGACCGAAAGAAACAAGCCTTGAAGAACTCCATGTTTAACTGCCAGGGAGAGAAGCAAC
>NW_008331548.1:0-958 GCF_000622305.1 Nannospalax galili
TATGGAGAGGACCATCCATTCTGTTTTCTAAGGCAAGCCAACAAGTCAACTCACTTGGTATAGTCACATCTAGAACAGGGCTTAAATCCCTGCTCTGTCACTCATTGCCTTGACCTTGGACAAACCCCCCCGCCTCAGTTTACTCAGCCATAAAATGATGAATAGAATTTACCTGAAGAGTTGTGGTAGAGAAAATGAGAAGTGTTTAGAAAGGTCAATGCTGTGAAAACAGCAGGTGACAGTAGCATTTTAACACAATCCTCCAAATTTCCATGAGGAGCTCAGCGGTTGATGTGGTAAGGGGCTATTTGGACTGGAGGCTCCTTGAGTCTTCTCAGATATCTCTGTTAAGATGCTCATCTTACCTCAGCCTTTTAGCCCTCAGAGGTTAGGACATACAGGGCTCCATGCAGATTCATCTCCCCTGATTTAGCCTAGAGAACCTCAGATTCACAGAGCCCCCTGATACTGAGGTTTCCTGTACTTCATCTTCTATCCTCTGGCATTTGCAGTGGTCTCTCTCTCTCTCTCTCTCTCTCTCTCTCTCTCTCTCTCCTTTCAGATGAATGTTCAGCTAAGTCCCTTAGAAGGGTTCCTGATCAAAAAGGCATATAACAGGGGCCCCAAAGGCTGAAGAGTTACCACTGAAGAATTTGACTCTGCTGCTGGCTTTCTTGATAACTTTATCAGTGGTCTGTAAACCAACTTTGGACAGTCTTTGAAATAGAAGCTGGGCTGGGGTTCTTTTTGTAGCTCAGTGTGAGAGTCTTGTGCATAGCAAACTCTGGCTGAGAGGTACAGGAGTTTGGCTAGGTGGGGCCCTGAATATCAATGGGTAAGGCCATCTGTCACCAGTTCTCATAAGGGCTTCAGCAGCTGCCCTTCCTTTTACTAATCCTGTTTTTAAATCTCTCTCTCTCTCTCTCTCTCTCTCTCTCTCTCTCCCTCTCTCTCCATG
>NW_008331548.1:2813-4536 GCF_000622305.1 Nannospalax galili
AGGAGCCATACCCTTAAAGAAAATTGACTCTCCCTCCCCCAGCAGCCATCAACTGTCAATAGCTCCTCAGCTACTGTAGGGGCTCATGAGCCCCTTCCCTCTCCATGCTGGTTTGATCCTGTGCAGGTCTTGTGCAGGCAACCACACTGCTGTGAGTTCATGGGTGCAGAGGTCCTGTCATGTTCAGAAGACACTGCTTCTGTTGGGTCTTCCTTGATCTCTGGCTTTTACACCTCCTCTTCCTCAATGGTCTCTGAGACTTGGGAGAAGAAGGTGTGATATAGATGTCCCATTTGTGGCTGAACATTCCACAGATACTTTTTCTCTGCGCTTTGATCAGTTGTGAGTTTCTGTGTTAACCCCTGTTCACTGCACAAAGAAGCCCCTCCAATGGGGTCTGAGAGCTGCACTAATCTATGTGTATAGAGACATGAATTTAGAGGGTAGTTTGATACTGTGTCCATTTAGCAGAATAATAGCAATAGAGTCACCTCTGGGTCCTATGAATTCCCTAACCATGGATACTTGGCCAGATATACAGTACCAGGCATATGCTTCCTCCTGTGGAACAGGCCTTAAATCCAATCATTTGTACCACTATTACACCCGTGAGCATATATTGCCACACTGGTTGTTATTATAGCTCACAGAGTTCACAGTTGGGTAAGACTGTTGATGACTCAGTAGCTTAGGCTGCCTTTGAACTTGTGGCAGTTCTCCTGCCGTGCCTTCCTGAGTACTGAGATTACCGGTGTGTGCCACCATGCCTGGCTCCCATTGGGGATTTCAGTTCTGATTCTCAAAAAGAGATTAGTGGGGAAAGTGGAACTGGATGCTCAGAGATGTTCTCAGTGAGTTGGAATATGCAGGTATGTTAGGACTCCTAGAGAGTTACAAGGTCTGCCTCAGCTATCCACTAATGCTTGCTTCTTTCTCCAGGGGCTGGTGTCAGAGAGGATGTGTATCTTATTTGGAGGGAGATGGAAGAAGCCTGCAGTACGCTGGCCCAGGTCCGGAGGCTGGTGGACAAGCCTACCCCAGCCAATGTGTTCCTGACAGACTGCAGTAGGTGCTGTTTATATATGTCTGTAGTGTAACAGAGGCTTAGATATTAGTGGTCCCTAGTCCTGAGACTTAGGAACTGTTTATTTTCTGAGTCTTAAAGAGTCTTCCTTTAGAACTTCCTGAGTTTTAAGGAGCGTCCCTCCGGGATGGAATAGGAGGAAATGGATAGGCAACTACAACAGACAACAACCACCCAGTGAGCGCCTACTAGGAGTCAGGAGTGCTCTAGAGGCTAAGCTTGCTTTTAGTTTATTTAGTCCTCTTAACTATGGAAAGAGTCATTATTGTTGTCCTCATTTGACAGGTAAGGAAACAGGCACAGCAGGACTGAGTAATTGGCTCCTGGTCACACAGCCAGCAAACGTGGAGTCTGGTTTTGAACCCCACATGCAGAGCAGAGCTTTTCTGACTCTGATAAACTTTAAAAGATTATTTTTTTTTAATTTATGAGTATGAGCATTTTGCCTATATGCATGTAGGAGCACCCATGTTGTACAATGCCCACAGAGACCAGAAGAGGGTGTTGGATCCCCTGGAACTGGAGTTACGGACACTTGTTAGCTGCCATGCGGGTGCTGGGAACCAAAGCCAGGTCCTTTACAAGAGCAGCCAGTGCTCTTAACTGCTGACCCATCTCTCTAGCCCCCATCTTTGTTGA
>NW_008331548.1:5187-7414 GCF_000622305.1 Nannospalax galili
ACAGCACAGTTTGGAATCCCCCACAGGCCACAGTGACTCCCTGTACTGCCTTGTTACATAGGCATAAACAGGCAGAGAGAAGTCTGCCAGTCTGGCTGGGAACAAAGGAACAGCTGGAGAGAAGTGGGGGCAGGGATACACGCAGAAGGAAGGAAAGGGTGAAGCATGGGCCAGCTTGTACTGTGTGACTTGATCAGTTCCTGGGACTGAGTGTCCTGATATGGGTCTGGGTTTCCAGTAGCTATGGCTGCTTTGCTAGGATGACCTCTTTACTAAGATGACATCTCAGAAAGTACTGAAGAAGGGTATAGCTAGGCTTATCTGCAGGAGCTGCTCACTGATAGGCGTACCACACCCAAGAATCCCAACAGTCCCCTTCATCCTGATACAATGAAAATGAAATACAAGGCCCAGGCTCAAGTAAACCTCTCCACCAGACAAAGAGGGTGGTGATCCTGAGGCTGAGGTGTTTGTTTGGGGAATCGTGGGCTAGGGACTGAATCCTGTCGTCCCAAATTCATATGTTGAAGTCCTACTCCCCTACTCCTCGTGTGACTGTATTTGGAGATAGGGTCTTTCAGGAAGTAATGGGGGGGGGTCTAGTCCAGGAGTCTGCATAAGAAGAGAGAGAGGGATACTAGAGTGCTCTCTCCTGACATAAGCACACAGAGAAAAGGTCACATGAGAATGCAGTGAGGTCAGCCAGGATGAAAGGCTTCCCTAGGAACCAAGGCCACCAGTACCTTCGTCTTGGTCTTCCAGCTTCCAACTGTGAGAAGACACATTCCTGTTTTTTACAATACCCAGCCAGTGCTGTGTTCATGGGAGCCCAGGCAGATGAACACAGGACATATTTATATTTGGTGTAGTTCTAAGAGCTAATAAAATGTTTCAGATGTTATTTCTTAACAAAATGGAAGAGGCCTGAGGAGACAGAAAAGTGCTTTTATGCAACCATGAGTTTGGTCCCCAGGACTCACATAAAAATCCAGGCATGAGGGCACATATTTGTAATCCCAGTGCTGAGAAGGTAAAGACAGGCAGATGGCTGGAGCATGTGGTCAGCTAGCCTGGATGAATCGATGAGTTCTGGGTTTACTGAGAGACGCTGCCTCAAAAAATTAAGGTGGAGAACAACTGAGGAAGAAATCTGATGTTGGCTACAAGCCTCCATGTGTGCACACATGCACTTCCACATACATGTGCTCACATACACAAGAACACACATATACACATACGTCACACTCACATACATACTCCCTCAAATTAAATTAAAAAGAAGATGGAAGTGCTCTGGGCCTTTGAAGATGGACAATAGTCTATAATTGTCCCTTTATTTTAATCTAATATACGTATCCCAAAAGTAGATGCTGAAATAACTTCAAGTAGCCATTAAAAATATACTGAGAATGTACCATTTGTATTTTAAAAAGAAAATTTGATCTGGGCCATTTCTCTTGGGCAGCTGCCTCAGCTTTTGTAGCCTTGATTTGGCCCCAGCACCTACATGGAGCATGTCTGGCCCACCTCTTTCCCACTCATAGCCTATGGTTATTTAGGCAAAGACCCTACTTCTGCTTTGTGGGAAGGTAGTGTCTACTCCCTCAGCTTGACTGCTAAAAGCCTACAGGTCAAAGGAGAGTGTAGCCAATGGGAAAGGGAAAGATACTGGTTTTCTATTGTGGGGGCTGCCATGTTATGGGGCCCTTCAGATGAATTAAACAAGGGGTCTCTGGGACTAGCAGTCCCCATGTCTTTGCCTTTGCCCCCACCCTCGCCACACCCCTCCTGGACACAGTGGTTCAGGGATCAGTCAACACATGCAGTCATAGGGTCAGGAGGGCAGTTTATGGCTGAAATAATTTATTAGCATGATGCCTGGGATAAGAAAGTAGTAAAGGGGCCTGGGGAGATGACTCAGCAGTTAAAAGCACTTGCTGCTCTTCCAGAGGACCCGGGTTCAGTTCCCAGCACCGACACTGGGCAGCTCACAACTGCCTATAACTCTACTTCTTGGGGGTTCAACACCCTCTTCTGGCCTCTGCAGGCACTGTGTGCATAGCTACATTTGGGCACATATACATAACACACAAAATAAATAAGTAAACAAATCACTAAAAAATGGAAGTAAAGCCCAAACTAGTAATTGACTTGTTTCAATTCCCAAGAGCAGGATAGGGAAATTCCTAAGGAAAAAAGTAACTGACAAAAAATTATACAAAACAAT
>NW_008331548.1:7588-15110 GCF_000622305.1 Nannospalax galili
TGATACATATGCATCCCATTCTAAGTTTTACCCACTGGATGATCATCTTCAGCCTTACGTTTCTTTTTCTTTTTTTCAATTTTTATGAGACTGACGTGCTACCTACTGTGCTGGGGCACCTTAATTTTTAATTTTTATTATTGAGCTTTTAAAATTTCATACATTTCCCAATCAAATCCAGACCCTCTCCCCCATCTATGTCTCCCCTATCCCTCCACTGAACTCCATGCACTCTGGCATACATGCTAAGTCCTATTCATTCAGGTGTCTGCACCCAAATGACCTTCAGTGTAAATGTGTCCACTGGAGTCTAGTCAGCCCATCCAGTGATCGTACGTAAGTCATACTCTCCCTTATCCAGCAACAATTAGTCTCAAATATGTTGTTGCGCGCTGCGCGCTGCTGGGCGGGTCCCTGGCTCTCCGTGGCTGCTGGGTGCTGGGAACTACAGATCGGGTGGGTCTGCGATGGCTCTGGTGAGTGCAGACTCTGCGCCAAGGCAGGCTGCCGGGCGCTGGTGACTCTGTGGATCGCTGCAAGCTGCCGGGTGGGCTGCGCCAATCTGCAGGGGGCTGGCTAGCTGCGGAACGCTCTCACTGTGCCTGTGGGACCCCACGAGCTTGGGGGAGGTGCAGGAACGGTGAACCAGAAGCTTCCTGAGTGGGTGTTGACGGGGCACAGCTCCCTCCGGGAAGACTGAATCACAGGCTGGTCCCAGGCACAGTAAAACACAGGATACAGCTCCAGACAAGTTCAGTGATACAGCTTTGATTTATTAGGGGGAAACTAGAGAATTTATAGTGTGGTGGCAGTAGCAAAAAGCCTCAGCTGATAGGTGCTCATAGAATGCCCCATTTACATGTGGCGGTGGGCTTCTATCAGGCTGTCAGACAGTGCCTGATTATCACATAGGAAAAACCTGGCAGTTTCTATGCCAGAGGTCATGTATCTGTGGCGGCCACTTCAAAGGTGAGTCAGGAAGAGAGTAGGAGGCGCCCTGCTGGAAAGAGGAGTCTCTGCATCAAACGCCAAGCCCCTTAGGCTATCCGGACATGGAGAGGCTGCGACCCAAACAGCAGGGGTCCCCAACAAAATAGTTCTCAGTCTAGTGCTGGCCCATCACCTATTTCTCCCCTCTCCTTTGGGCCCTTGTTTAATTGAGCTAACACGGGTCCTGTGCATGATGCCACCACTGCCACAGGCTCACATGAGCAAGCCTTCAGTGGCCTGGAAGCCTCCACCTCCATGTTCATGAACCAGCACTGGCTCTTACAATCTTTCTGCCCCCTCTTCCACAATGGTCCCTGAGCCGTGGGTGGGTGGGGTTCCATATAGGAGTCCCATCCTACACTCTACAGTCTCTTATTCTCCAAAGCTTGGCCAGTTGTGCCAATGTGTAAGCATCACACTCTGCTGTACAAGGAAGCCTCACTAGTGATAGTTGAGGGATGCATTATCCCTCTCTCTACCCCTTATTCTGCTATGTTCTATGAGCCTTAGTTGTAGAGATTCAGCTGTAGATGTGTCACCTAGTACTGGGCATCTCCCACACGAATATTCTCTGTGCCTGACCAGATGTGCAGCTCTACCGTAGCCTTCATCTGTTGCAAAAAGAAGCTTCTTTGCTGAATGCTGTACATCATGCTTGTCTGTAAATACAAGGATCCATATTTAGCATATACTAAGAAGTTTCTTTTGTCTTGAGATATGAAAGAGATAGGATTTTCTCCAGGATCTGTGTCCTCTCCTGCCATGTGTATTTGGCTGAGTCTACAGTGCTATCCATGAATTCCCTCCCATTGAGAGGGCTTTAAGTCCAATCAGATGACTGTTGATTGTTCCCAGATAACAGTGCCACTACTGCACCAAGAGAGGTAGTTTGCCATGCTGGTCACCATGGTTATTAGGCTTCTGGGCTGGGATGGGCCATTGATTATTATTCTCCCTTGGCGGTTTGCATATCATCATCTAGCATTATGACAGCCAAACTTCTGTTGGAAGGTTTCCAGGTCAGTTCCTGCTCCATTGTTTCAAGTGTTGTACCCCGAGTATGTCCTGTGTTATTTTGGGAGTCTCCTGGACCACCTCCAACTACTACTCTAAGGGAGGTCTCTTCTGTCTGGCACTGCATTCCCTGCCTAGCAGCTCCCAGGTATACATATGCATTGATGTTCAGACACATTTTTCGAGGGCATCACTTTTCCCTCTAAGTTTCCTAGCCCCTCAAGATTCATCATCTCCACTCTTTTTTCTCCCATCTGGCTTCCCTCCTCTCTCCCTCCCTAGTCACAGTGCCCCCATTATCCCCACCCTCTCCTCCCAATACCTCAGGACTCCCGCCATCTTTCCTCTCCTGACTTCCCTCCCTCCCTCACACCATGACCCTTTGCATGTCCCTTCCTCCTTTGTAATTTAATGAGATCCCACTTACTGATTGTTGACCTTAGGGTCTGAGCAGCTGGTGTTTGATTTATAAAGTCCTTTCCTATGCCTATATCTTGGAGGGTGCTGCCTATGTTTTCTTCTGAGTTTCAGGTTTTATATTGAGGTCTTTGATTCATTTGGAGGTGACTTTTATTCAGGGTGAAAGATAAGGGTCAAGTTTCATTCTTCTGCAAGTGGAGATTCATTATTTCCAGCACCATTTGTTAAAGATGCTATCTTTCCTCCCTTGTGTGTTCTTAGCACCTTTGTCAGATATCAGGCGGCAGAAATTATATGAGCTCATGTTTGGGTCTTCTATTGTATTCTATTGATCTATGTGTATATTTTGGGGAACGTACCATGCTGTTTTTACGACTATAGTTCTGTAATATAATCTGTGATCTGATATTTTGACACCCCCAGCATTCTTCTTTTTGCCCAAGATTGTGCTGGGCATAATCTATCACCTTGCACAAAAGTCAATTCCAAATACATGAAAGACCTCAATGTGAAACTGGAAACCCTGAAACTATTAGAAGAAAATATTAGCAGTAACCTGTAAGATATAGGTGTAGTAATGGGTTTTCTAAATCAGAAAGCAGTTGTTCGGGCGTTAAGGTCAACAATCAACAAGTGGGACTTTATTAACTAAGAAGAGGGGGACATATTTTCCTGGTTTTTCATATTGTTTGGGTTTTTGCGTTGCCGTTTGGGCATATGGATGTTCTTTGTTGGTTATGTGTTCAACAGGAACTTCTACTCTGCTTTTGTTTAATTTAATTTTGGTTCTGTTAATATTTATGCAGCTTACTTACTTTTTGTTCAGATGTGGAAGACAAATAGTAGGTATTTCAAGTTCTTGCAGGGTAGTAGACTGCTCAGAGTCCTGACTGAGCAGGTCTGTCTGCCTGATCTGGAGGCTGGGAAATTGGCGATGAGGGGACTGGTTGGGTAAGGAGACTTAGGGATCTGTGGTAGGGTGCTTAGTTAATCTGGTTTAGGAAGCTAGTCCTGGGATCTGAGGTGAAGGCATTGGAACCTGCCTGTGAGAGAGGCCATCAGGGGATGGAGTGGGGGTGGATGAGAGAAAAGGGGTAGAGAGGCAGTGGGCCTGATCTGACTTATCAGAATCCTGGCTGAGCAGGTCTAAAACAATGTTTTTAAAGAAACTGAACCTTGGGACTGGAGAGATGGCTCAGCAGTTAAGAGCTCTGGCTGCTCTTGCAGAGGACCCAGGTTTGATTCCAGCACCCACACACTAACAATCACTCACAACTCCAGTTCCAGGGTATTCAAACCTTCTTCTGACCTCCATGGACATTGAACCACATAGGTACATTTACGTACATTCAGGCATAACACTCACACACATAAAATAATAAATAAAATATTAAAAAAGAAACGTGACCCCAAGCAGTGAAGGGCAGTGTTCTACAAGGCACAGGGCAAAAAAGAAGGTGAGCTGTACCCTGACTACTTTGAGAGGCCACAGGGCATGGAGGAGGAAGCCTAGTGGAACTTGCCAAACTTCCTGCATTTTCCAGAGCGAGAGTCTGGAAAAAATCAAGACAGCTGCGATTCACAGGACAGAATGCCACCGTGGAAAGAAGTCATGCCAAAAGAGATCTGCAGAGTCTTTTAAGAATTCATCTGAATCCTGAGCAGCTTATGCATGTAAGAAAGTTGCCTGACAGGTGGAAGCTATTGGAAGGGATTAGAAAAATAGGCATGGAGTTCATATAGACCCAGGATCAGAGTCTGAAAACCTTGCAGTAGATAGGGGCGAAGGTAGACTACTTGGGAAGTCATACCTCAGTGGTGGGGAATGGTGAGCCCTCACCTGTGCACTGCCCTGGGCATTCATAAGAAATCATCAGAGCAAGACATGGAAAGGACACATTGTTTTTAGATAACATAACTTATCTCAGAACAAAGCTTAAGAAGATATATGAGAATACAAAACTGTCCAGTACTCATTGAGATAAACTGCACAATGTTTGGCATTCAACCAAAGAATACCAGGCATTAAAAGCAACAGGAAAAGGTGAATTTCAAAGAGGAGAAAAACAAATCACTTAAAACAGAGAGAGGCAGTGACGTGGCAGATGAGCTCAGATGATCCACTGATTATCCCTCCATGGACACATGGAGTTGAATAGCGATTCATGCACCAAACTGCCTTTACAAGAGCTAAGGACATCAGGTAAGAGCCATAGTGTCTGCTTTTAATGTAACAAAGGCAAGGGATGTATTAAAGACAGAAGGAAGGCAAGAATTGCCGTCATTACCTCCTCCTTCAATTCTAAGAAGCCCAGTATGACATGCTTTCCTGCTTGGTGATGGGAAAGAGAAAATCCTGAACTTAGACTTGAAGCCCAACATTGAAACAGAATGCTAGACAAAGCCCCATGACACTTGTTGCCAGGCCCAAACCTGCAGAATGTGCAGCTGGAACTGCGTTGGGCCAGGTGGCTGACTGCTTCCCACCCCTACTCCAACCTCAGCTATAGGGAGCTGTACTCTGCTTACCATGGCGCAGGGCATGAGAACTAACACTGCATTTTGCCTTGGAGTTCCCTGCTAGGCTCACTGTAGTAAGATCCAAAGCCTAGTAGAAATTGAGGTTACTGGATATGAGCCAGAACTCACAGATCTAGACCAACTCTAGCCTCAGGAGGAGACCTGTGTGCTAGGGGGGCAGACTCAAGTTTTAGCCATATTAGACCAGACTTTGGAGTGGGACCAGGGTATTCCCACCCTCTTCCTGAGACTATGTGGGTTCCTGTCACTGTGAAATTCAGGTGTGACCCATCTTAGTGGCCAAGGAACTGTCACCACCACTCATCCTGTAAACTCAGGTAGCACAGCTATCACTAGGCTAGTACTTATAGATAGAGGCTCTAAAACTGTTCTATACTTGAGTTTTGGCCTACATTGCTGCCTACTGTGTCATGGACCTCAGATACCCGAGTCTATGTCAATACTTGCAGCTGAGAGACTCAGGGGAAGTCCAGCTTAGCATCAGTCTATATAGCCAAGGCATGCCTTCACTAGTACTACCCCAGCCTCGGGCAGCATAGCATGACCCCAAGACCTCATTTGATGTGGGTAGGACAAAATAATAATCATAAGGTTTTTATCCTGGAACTGAGTGCTCAGCTGGTGAAACCTCATACTAGGTAGATCCTAATGGTACCCATACCCGGGCCATGGAATGTCAGGAACAGCCAGGAGAAGACATGCCACAGTTGCAATGCTCTTGGGTCAGGGATGCACCCCAACAGCTTGTAGCCCATAGCAGCTGGCAGCCTTTAGTTCTATCTTAGTTGTTGGGCTGATCTTGGCAGGTTGTTGGCTTAGGGTATTAAAGCAGTGCCACACTACAGGTTAAACTCCTGTAGTAGTTTAACCAAGAGTGAGCCTGATCTGTTCTGAGAATGGTTCCTTTTGATTTTTCTCAGAACTGTTCTCTCCTGGTCTCTGGAACAATGAGCAACACATCAGTCAGAATATGGGGAAGGAATGAGGAACTTTTCCTTAAAGAATCTTTAGCCAGAGTCTACAAGGAGAGAAGTTGTTTATCTGACCCCACTAATCCAGAACAGCACACAAAACCACAAACAGATGTTGTCAATCCATGCCCTCCTGCTACTTTCAACACATGTAGGGGACATGTTGTTTTCAACATTATCCCCACATCCAGCAGGTGGTCTTATGTCTAATTATCACATTTTACACATCCATACATTGTTCTGAGTCAGGGTCATAGAATGGTTACTAGGGAACAGGATATAAAATTAAAGCTGCACCTTCAGCTTAGTTTGTAAGAGTAAATTACATTGGGAGTCCAAAGCATAGTAAAGTGGATTGCATTGTTTTTCTAAAGGCTAGTTAAATTTAAACAAGCTGAGTGCACAATAGAACAAATTGAATACATAGTTCTAAATGATCTCAAAGTGTATGAGTAACTTGATCCCAGAAAAGTCATTCCCACAGGGTGTGATACTGCTTAGTTGTATTGGCTGTGACATAGGAGTATAGTTGTGACATAGGAGTCTGGGACTGATCATTGTGACTCTGTCCATGACCAAGCAGGAGTCTGAAGTGTCTGACCGCTATGACATGAGCCTTCCTTGGTCACAGGGAGAAGCTTTGGAGGACAGCTTACTGACTTAGGTGTCCTCCTGGTTCTTTCTGAGCAATATACATCAGTGTATTCTGGACAATGCTGGACTTGGGCTACCCTTTATTATGAACTCTGATAACAGGCTGCAGCAGAGTCCTGCCTAATCTCAGGTTGGTTGCCATCTAGTGCTGAAATAGTGAAAGTGACCATATGACTCCACATGTCAATATGCATCAGCAGGTATGTCCAACCTTTTGACAGTGAGACATGACGTTGTCATCTACAAAATTCATGCATAAGAATTGTGTGATCAGGGCTGGAACTCATTGGTTAAGAACACTGGCTGCTCTTCCAGAGGTCCTGGATTTGGCTGTCAGTGCCCACATGGCAGCTAACACCCATTATAACTCCATTTACAATGCCTCCACAGGCATTTGCATGCACATGGTGCACTTACATACATGCAAGCAAAACACTCATACACATAAAATAAAAATAAATAGATCAAAAACTTAAATTAACAAATTGTGTGACAGAGTTTTAAAAACTCATAACAGTTTGAATAAATTTACAATCTTGTGTTGGGCCACATCATAGCTATCTTGTGGCTGATACAGGTTGGATACATCTATAGCTTCCAGGAAACCATGACATAATACATGGAAAGTAAACAGTTTACTTTTGGATAGCCAGTGAATCAAAGATGAAATCAAGAAGGAAATTAAAATGTTTTCTGAAACAAAAGTAAGTAGAGATACAACATATCAAAGCCTATAGCAAAACCAATACCAAGAAGGAAGCCTGTAACAATCTGTGCCCACATTAGAACATACAAAGTTCTAAGGTGGCCCATCCATGCCTTTCAAGGAGTTAGAGATGTAAGAACCAGCCAAACCCCAAACTGATAGAAAGAAAGAAAGATCAGTATAGAAAGAAAGAAAATGACCAGAACAAAAGATTAATAAAACACAG
>NW_008331548.1:16148-17404 GCF_000622305.1 Nannospalax galili
ACCACAAAAGAGCTCTGGATATCTAAAACTTTCATTAGCAAAAAGGATAAAGCAGGAGGCACTAGATGACCTGACTTCAAAACATACCACAAAACTATAGCAATCAAAACAGCATGGTATAAGCATAAAAACAGACACATGAGCCAGTGGGCCAGAATAGAGAGCCTAGAAGCACAACTACACTTCTACAGCCAAATGATTTTTGATAAAGGTACTAGGAAACATTAGAGAAAGGATAATCATTTCAATAAATGGTACTGGAAAAATTGGATATTCACATGCAATAGACTAAAACTATACCCCTATTGCTCATCAGATACAAATCAACTAAAACCAATTCCTGACTTAAATATAAGACCTGAAACTATGCACCTGCTAAAAAACATATGGAACATACTCAGGACAGTGGTATGGACAGTGATGTTTTTCAGGGGGCTGTGCACAGGAAATAAAAATATAAATAGATTAACAGTATCACATCAAACTAAAGACCCCCTCATAACAAAGAAAACAATAAACAGAGTACAGGGACATGTAAAGAAAGAGAGAAAACAGTTCCAAACTACATATCAGACAAGAGGTTGACATTCTGGATATATAAAGAACTCCAAAAACTGAAGTCAAAACTGAAAACAAACAAAAATGGAGTAAATGACTCAATTTGAAAAATAGCAATAGATATAAATAGACATTTTGCAAAAGAAGACATACAAATGGATAAAAGGAATGTGAAAAAATTCCCAACATCACTAATTATCAGGAAAATACAAATCAAAACCAAAATGAGATTTCACTTCAGCCCAGTAAGAATGGCCATTGTCAAGAAGATCGATGGTAACAGGGGCTTGGGAGTAAAGACACCCTTGGACACTGTTGGTGTGGATGTAAATTAGTACAGCCATTATTAAAAGCAGTATTGATGTTCCTTTAAAAATTAAAACTAGAACTGTCGCACGATAAAGCAATTTCACTTCTTAGTGTATATCCAGAGGTAAGAATCACTATGCTGAAGAGACACTAACATTTCCATGTTCATTGCTGAAACTATTCATAATAGTCAAGAAATGGAAACAACCCAAGTGTCTATCAGCTAATAAATAGATTAAGAAAATGTGCTACAAATATACCATGGAATACTAGACAGCTATGAATAAGAATGGAACCCTGTCATTTGCAGCGACATGAATAGAACTGGAAGTCATTATGTTAAGTGAAATAAGCCAGACACAGAAAGACAAGCATTGCAGTCTCATTCC
>NW_008331548.1:18439-19860 GCF_000622305.1 Nannospalax galili
GGACCCTTGGCTAATTTAGATCTGCAATCAGCCCAATGGAAGGATTTTTTTTTTTTTTTCTTACAAAGATCCTTCTGTGCCTTTTTGAAGATAACATACACATGAAATCCATAGGTCTTGAATTTGATGCATTTTGACAAATGCATGTGCTCATACAACCCACTGCAAATCATTTCATTATGTATACTTCACCTTGGAGTCAAGTACTATTTCTTTCCCTTTTCTTTTCAAAATTTTTGAGTATTTCATGCATGAGGACTGTGTTTACATTATTTCCATTCCTCCATCCCTCCCAGTGCCCCTCCAACTCCTCCCATGTCTCCTCCACTCCCTCCCAATTACTTGTTCTCTTCTTTATTATTGTTACATATACATAGACACACACACACACACACACACACACACACACACACACATCTGGACACTACTACCACCACTACCACCAAAAAAATGTTGAGTGTGGCAAGGGATGCTTATAGTCTCAACACTGACATCTGGCCTCTACATACATGTATGTGCACACACATACACAGACAAACTACATTGTTAGGTATACAAAATTTGAATTTATCATCAGCATATATTATTAATGAAGTGACATTACCTGAAATTAGAATGCAACAAGTTGAAGATGTATACTAGTACCTGAAAACAACCACTAAAATTACAAAGGAGATAAAATGAGATATAATATGCTGAATCTTGGGGCTGGAGAGATGACTCAGCAGTTAAGAGCACTGGCTGCTCTTGCAGAGGACCCGTTTGGTTCCCAGCACCAACATGGTGGCTAACAACCATCTGTAACTCCAGGGGATTCGATGCCTTCTTCTCACCTCTGTGGACAATGCATGACATGGTTGCACTTACATACATGCAGGTAATACACTCATCCACATAAAACAAAAATAACAAATAAAATATTTAAAATGTTGAATCCAAAAACTCTTAGGAATAAGGAAAAGAAAGAGAAGGAGTAGACAGGACTGACAGAAAACAAACCAGAAGCACAACATGAATCTAGCCACAGGTTTCTTCTCAGTTATCAGTTTCTACATGTGTATTTGGTCATTGTAGGTCAACTACACCTTCATGCAGCTATTGATGAAATATAAAATGAGGTGCTGAGCTGCTCAGAGTCATCAGTGCATGCCTGAGCATCCCCTCTGTGTAGGATTCAGGCAGGATTTTGAAACAAGAATATAGCCTTTTTCTCAGAGCATTGAAGAGTTTTTCCAAAGTTAGGAAAGCAGAAATTTTCTTTGGGTGATGATGTGGCCAGAACATTTCAAGGTCTCCTTATTTCGGATCCCCTTTGTAGCCATTTGTGACCCACCAGACATGAGTAGCCTATCCATGTTGGGTAGTGAAATGGCAAAACTGACTCCATTTTGTTTTAGTTGACTTTTGCTTTACCCTGTCTT
>NW_008331548.1:21269-27170 GCF_000622305.1 Nannospalax galili
TATATTGCCTACATGTGTGTAAGTGCACCTGTGTTGTGCAATGCCCACAGAAGTCACAAGAGAGTGTTGGATCCCCTGGAACTGGATTTATGGATGCTTGTTAGCTGCCATGTGGGTGCTGGGAATAGAACACCCAGGTTTTCCTGAGGTGTTCTTTAGCATCAAGGAAAACTTCTCTGAGGAAATGACCTTGGAACAGAAATCTATGGGTTGAGAAGATGAATTAATGAGGTGATGGGGTGGGATTGAGGGGCATATGCAGTGGTCCTGAGGCAGGGGAAAGAGGGCACTTTACTGGAAAGGGTAAGTGTGGATGGAGCTCAGAGATCAGCCGTGAATCCAGAGAGGTAGGCAGATACCAGATCCTCCTGGGCAGAGGCTGTCATACAGATGCCAGTCTTCAATTTCACACCACCAGAGGACTTCAAGTGGGGAAACAAGGGCAGATTTGCATCTAAAAAATTACTTTGGCCATGGAGTATGAAACAAGTTAGAGAGGAAAGGACAAATATGGTTTCAGGGGGGAGTAAGATATTAGGGAGATGAGAGATGATGGCACCCTGGACCAGAGAGGCAGCGTGTGAAGCTGATAGACAGATATGAAGGAGGATGCAGTTGTTGAATTGGCAGGCCTGTGAATGAAGGAAAGTTTCCAAAAATATGTTGTAAGCTGGCTACGTCATCCATTAAATTGAGGACTACACACAGGCTTGGGAGGAATGATGAGAAATTTTGTTTAGAACTTTTGCGACTCGAGAATTCATGAGAGGTCTAAGAGAGAAGTAAGCAAGGTAGATGACTGTCAGATCTGGAATTTGATGGCAGTAAGTGGGATGAAGGGAACATTTTTAGAATACAGAGAAATGTGGGCACATCAAATGGGAGTCCTGTGCTTCTGAATCACTGACCTCAAGCTCTTTGGATTCTGATATGCGCAGAGAATGGGGCATCTGAGTTTTCTCTTCCACATATGTTTTGAGGGGAGGTCTGGTCAGTGTACCAGTTAAAGACTGTTTTTCCAATTAACCATCTGAGCATAGAGCAATCCAATTCACAGGATACTTGGATATGTTTACCTTCCCAAGAATGTCTTCTCCTTTTACTCAAATGGGACTGCAGAAGGAGACCAGGGGCAGGCCCAGCTAGCTTCTAATGCAGGCAGAAGCAAGTAGCACAGCTGTCAAAGTGACCACACTTCAGACTAGGTGAAGGATGGAGTGATCGTCCTTCTCAGAACTCAGGTTTTCTCCTGCACTCCACCCCTGTACCTTTAAGTTTTCTTGTTGGTGGTGATCAATGCTTGTCCAGGGAGGCCCCAGGGACAGGAAAGTTGAGACGTCCACAAGCTTTTCCATATTGTCACAGAGAGAAATGGAGACAAAGTAAGGAACCCAGAAGAAGTTTCATTATGGGTCAAAAATACTCTAGGATTGAGTATAAGCATCTCATACAGGAGAGGTGGCTCCTTGGATTCTGAGTGGAAACTTTAATGGGGTACAGGATTATTCATGAGTTAATGTGGTAAAAGGTGAAGAGTTCCAGGAATGTAATATCTTTTTGGAATTTGGTTTATTCCTTTTTTTCTGTCCTGTTTTGGTTTTACTTTGAGATAGGGTCTTACTATATATTCCAGGCTTGCTTGGAACTTCTATGTAACCCAGGCTGCCTTTAAAATTGCAATCCTCCTGCCTTTTCTTTCCAAGTGCTGGAAGAACAAGGATGTGTCATCATGCCCATCTCTTTTCTGACCTCCTCTGAGATTTTTTGGGGGGATATGTCATGGTATCAGGCACTAGATAGGAATATCCATTTTTGCAAGCTTCTGGTATGGAGCTGATATAATGAATGAAGGACAGTTAATAGCTGTCTTAGATGTGTTGGTCCAGTTGGTTTGGGTGTTTTTATTTGTTTACTGTTGGAGTGGTCACCTGATGTCCTGTTGTAATGTAGCTTGACACCTGTGTCAGCCTTAGCCACAGTACAGTCTTACTTTTTTACCTTTTTTTCATCTAGCCCACTTCATTCTTCTAACCAATGAATTTACTAGACTCAAAACATAGCAAAGTCTTTGCTTTAGAGTGACACAGGATGCTTCCAAAATTAAGAATTAAGACTCAAAACTTTCTCTACAATGAAAAAGAATTGGCCAGTCATAATTTTGTAAATGTATTGCATTTAATGTAGGAAAGATGCTTGGAGGTGATGCAAGGTGTGATAACATGTCAGTATAAAATTATTCTGTTAAGAATGATGATGTGAGGGGCTGGAGAGATGGCTCAGTAGTTAGGAGCCCTGGCTGCTTGTGTGGAAAACCTGGGTTTGGTTCCCAGCACACACATGGTGGCTAACAACCATCTGTAACTTCAGATCCAGGGGATTTAACGCCCTCTTCTGGTCTCTGTGGTCATTGCATTATGGTGCGCGCGCTCTCTGGGCGCACTCCCGGAATGGCACTCCCCCACCGTGCGTCTGGAGGAAAGCTGGTCTGGTCCTGCGGGCTTCTCCGTGTTTCTATGGGCCTCAGGCGTGCAAATACTTCCGAAGTCTTTAATTGTAAACAGACTAAAAACACTTTAGTGCAAATGGCAGGGGTTCGGACTTCCATTGGGGTAGCAGCTCAGAGCTCAGCAGACTGCCAGAGAGTGCTGGGTTCTAGACTCCCTCTGGCCTCCAACTACCAGAGGGCCTGAGAACCCAGGTTACTACCTGAGAGCCCCTGGATCCTGCCTCCAGATGGTTGTGAGTTTCCCCTAATTGCGCCATACCATCCCCCTACTTGGGATTTTGTGAGGCCCCTCTCAAGGCCCTAGGGCAGATCTGGCTTTGGTAGGCTAAGGGTGAGATCCTAGCAGACAGCCTGAGAGGGTGGGTTTAGACCTCCATCGGTGTAGCAGCTGGGATCTCAGCAGACCACCAGAGAGTGCTGAGATCTGGCCCCCACTCTGGCCTCCCTCTGGCATAAGGTTGACAACCCAGGGGACTGCCTGGGAGAATCTGGATCCTGCCTCCACATGGTGAAGGAAGGCTGAGTGTACCTGACTGGAACCTGAATTGGGCTTCTGTGGGTACCCCTGAATAGCTGATCTGAAGCCATCAGTTCCCTCCAAAATAAACCTGAGAGAACCTGAACCCTGTACCAACCAGCTTTATATAATCAATAAAGAAAGTGCCTAGGCACCTGGATAGTACAAACAGAAGCATACTTCAACTTAATTCTCATATCAGAATCATAAACAACAAAAGAAATTCACATGCAAAAACCACAATGAAAGAATAATGAAATGGAAAGCCAAAACACTATGTCCCCACTAAACCCTGCCAAACAGACAGAACACCAAATAGACAGGATCAGAAAAGAAACTCCTCATGACATATCATAGTAAAAACACTGAATGTACAGAACAAAGAGAGAATACTGAAAGCAGCAAAAGAAAGACATGTCACATACAAAGGAAAGCCCATCGGAATTACAGCTGACTTATCAGTGTGAACTATGAAAGCCAGAAGTAGATGCCAGCCCAGAATACTATACCCAACAAAAATGTCTATTATGGTTGAGGGGGAAAGAAAAATCTTCCATGACATGAATAGCCTGAAAGAATATATGTCCACAAAACCAGCCCTTCAAAGAATACTTGAAGCAATACAGAGAGCAGAGAGAGAAACAACTATACCCTAGGAGCAACGAAAGGAAATAAACAAAGATATAATATAGGAAACAAAATTACACAGAGAACACAAACAGCAATCAAAATGATGGCAACCAATGCACATCTTTCAATAATAACCTTAAATATCAATGAACTGAGCTCCCCAGTCAAAAGACACAGGCTAAGTGAATGGATTAAGAAACAAATTCCATCTGTTTGCTGTCTGCAAGAAGCCCATCTCACCTTCAAGGACAGACATTACCTTAAGGTGAAAGGATGGAAAAGAATATTCCAAACCCAAGCAAACGGCACTAAGAAACAAGCAGGGGTTGCAATTCTAATATCTGACAAAATAGACTTCAAAGTAAAACTAATCAGTAGAGATAAGGAAGGTCACTGCATTCTGATCAAAGGAACAGTTAGCCAAGAAGATATTACAATCCTTAATATACATGCACCAAATTCTGGGGCACCCAAATTCATAAAAACAACACTACAGGACTTTAAGACACAAATTATCCTCAACTCAGTAATAGTAGGGGACTTCAATACCCCACTGTCTCCATTTGACAGGTCAACCGGACAAAGAATAAACAGGCATCTGAATTAAATGATACCATGTATCAAATGGACCTAACAGACATCTTTCAATTATTCCACCCAAAACCAAAGAATACACTTTCTACTCAGGACCTCATGGAACTTTTTCAAAAATTGACTACATACTGTGCCACAAAACGAACCTCAACAAATACAGAAATATTGAAAGAATTCCATGCATTGTATCAGACCACAAAGCAATAAAGCTCAAAACCAACACTGGACAAAGCCCTGGTCACTACACAAACTCCTGGTGATTGAACAGCACACTTCTAAACAATGAGTGGGTCAAAGGAGAAATTAGGAAAGAAATAAAAGAATTCCTGGAATACAACGAAAAGGACAATACAACACAACCTCTGGGACACAAGCCTTAGATGGAGAGGTTGCATTGTAGATGTGTCATTTAGGCCTGGGCAATTCACAGACAATATCTGTGTGTGACCAGTTGTGGTACTTGGTAATAGTCTCTGGTGCAAAATGAGCTTTTTTGATGAGTGGTGATTGGGATATTTTGTCTGTAAATATAAGGATACATATTTTGCACATAGTAAGAAATCACATTAGTCTAGCAATGTGACAGTCTTGGGGTTTTCTCTAAGATCTATGGCCACTCCAGCCATGTATATTAGATTATGTTTACATTACCACACTTGAGTTTCCTACCTTTGAGTGGGTGTTTAATCAAATTAGGTAGCTGTTGATTGCCTCCAAGATAAGAGTGGCACTACTGCACCAATGATGTATGCTGTGCTGGTCATTGATGTGATTATTTGGTCTTGAAGCTGGTGTTGGACCATTGATTGATGTTTTCCCTTGGCACCTTCATAGCACTCTCCAAATGTAGGAGAGGTATCCATAACACATAAGAAAATTGAAACAGTAATACAAAACCACCTGCCTGAAAAAGCCCAGGCCCAGATGGATTCACAGCAGAATTTTACCAGACCTTCAGTGTAGATCTGCAACCAATATGACTCAAATTATTCAAAACGATAGAAACATAGGGAGAACTCCCAAATTCCTTCTATGAAGCCAGCATCAGTCTAATACCCAAACCAGGTAAAGACACAACCAAAAAAGAAAACGATAGACCCAAATCCATAATGAACACAGATGTAAAAATTCTCAACAACATACTTACAAACCACATACAGACACACATCAAGAAGATCATTCACCATGATCAAGTAGGCTTTATCCCAGAGATACAGGGATGGTTCAATATAGGCAAGTCAATAAACATCATTAATCATATAAATGGACTCAAAGACAAAAACCACATTGTCAGCTCAATAGATGCAGAAAAGGCTTTGACAAATTCAGCAGGCATTTATGTTCAAAGTGCTAGAGGGAATTGGAGTGGAGGGAACATAGCTCAACATAATTAAAGCTATAAACAACAAACCCACAGCCAATGGAGAAGAACTGGAACCATTCTCATTAAAATCAGGAACCAGACAAGAATGTCCACTATCTCTACTCCTTTTCAACATAGTGCTCGAAACTCTTGCTAGAGCAATAAGACAGGAGAAGGATATTAAAGGAGTACTAATTAGAAAAGAAGAGATCAAATATCACTTTTTGCAGATGGTATGACACTATACCTAAGAGATCCCAGAAGTTCCACCAGAAAACTCCTAGAACTGAT
>NW_008331549.1:0-1246 GCF_000622305.1 Nannospalax galili
AACCCTAGCCATAAGCATAATCCTATTGTTATCCTAAACCTACCTCTAAACCTAAACTTAACACTTAGCATAATTCTAACACTTAACCTCACGCCAACCCTAAACACAATCTTAACCCTAACCCTAAGCCAAGCCTTAACCCTAACCCTCATCGAAAACTAAGCCCAACCCTAAACATAACCTAATTCTACACATAATCCCTGCCCTAACCCTAATCTACACTAAATCTTAACCCTAATTCTATCAGTAACCCTACCCTGAAACATCCTAGCCCTAGCCCTAGCCCTAACCCTAACACTAAACCTAAATCTAGTGCTAAACCAAACAATATAGATAACTCTAATTATGACTCCTAACTCTAATTCTAACCCTAAATTTAAGCCTATACCTAAGACTAAGCCAAACCCTACATGTAACCCCATTCCTAAAATTAACCTAAAAATTCTAACCCTAAATTTAAGCCTATACCTAAGACTAAGCCAAACCCTACACATAACCCCAGTCCCAAACTTAACATTAACCCTAACCCTAAAACTAACAGTAACAGTTCATGTAACTCTAACCATAATTCTACCCCTAACCCTTAACCTAATACTAACATTAAATATATAACAGACACAAATCTACCCATAACCAAACTCCCAAACCTTACCCTAAACCTAATACTAACCCTTAACCTAAACAGTGTGAACATGAACAAAGCCTTAATGCTAACATTAAACCTTGCCTTCGCCATAAGACAAACCTTAAAACTAATCATAAACGTACACGTAACCATAGTTCTAAACCTGTCCTTAGCCTAAACCCTAGGCCCCATCTCTTTCTACTTTGTCAGCTTGTCTTCATTTTCATCTAGACACTCACAAACTTTGATCTTTGCACTGGTTGCCTGCTGGGTAGGCTGATTTCCATGCACTCTCTCATTATTTCTAACTCTAATCCCCCAGCTCAATTCCCCCTTTCTTGGCACAAGCAAGGGCAAAGTTTCTTAAATCACCTCGACATCTACATTTTTATTCTTATTTCTTCACATCAGAAACAAAAATGGCTTTTTTGTTGTTGTTGTTGTTTCTCCCAGGGCTTTCCAACCTCCCCTTACTAAGACAAAAAAGAAAGAAAGAACCAGAAAGCATCTATGTAGCTGATTCTTACCTATAGTCTTCAGCCATATATAAATCGCCACTCCAAGAAATATTGTCTTCAACATAAAGATTTAATAAAACATAAATAGCTACCTTGAACTTTA
>NW_008331549.1:4841-6106 GCF_000622305.1 Nannospalax galili
ACATTGTGAAGTCTTATTGTAACATTGTGATGGCACCATAGAGCATTGTGATGGCACATGAAGCGATAGTGTTGGCAAATTGAATCATTGTGATGTCACATTTGAGGACTGTGAAGTCACAATGGAACATTGTGAAGTCATATTGTAATATTGTGATGGCACCACAGAACATTGGGATGTCACATTTGAGGATTGTGATGTGACAAGTGAACATCGTGATGGTGTATTGTAACTTTGTGATGACATATTGGAGCAATATAATGGTACTTGGGGAGATAGTGTTGGCACATTGGAGAACTATGATGTCACATTGAATCATAGTGAAATCACATTGGAACATTGTGAAGTCATATTGGAACATTTTGATGGCACATAGGAGCACTGTGATGTCACACTGGATCACTGTGACATCACAATGGGACATTGTGAAGTCTTATTGTAACATTGTGATGGCACCATAGAGCATTGTGATGGCACATGAAGCGATAGTGTTGGCAAATTGAATCATTGTGATGTCACATTTGAGGACTGTGAAGTCACAATGGAACATTGTGAAGTCATATTGTAATATTGTGATGGCACCACAGAACATTGGGATGTCACATTTGAGGATTGTGATGTGACAAGTGAACATCGTGATGGTGTATTGTAACTTTGTGATGACATATTGGAGCAATATAATGGTACTTGGGGAGATAGTGTTGGCACATTGGAGGATTGTGAATTCATATTAAACCATTGTGAGCTCAACATTGAACATTGTGAAGTCATATTGTAACACTCTGAATGGCAAATTGGAATATTGTGTTGTCACATTGGGGCATTGTGATGTCACACTGGATAATAGTGACGTCACAATGGAACAATGTGATGGCACATTGGATCAATATATTGGCACATGGGGCGATAGTGTTGGCACACTGGGGCTTTGTGATGTCATTCAAGCATTGTTACATCACAATGGATTATTGTGAAGTCATATTGTAGCATTGTGATTTCACACTGGATCATTGTGATGTCACATTGTAACATTGATCAGTCAAATTGTAACATTGTCATGACACATTGGAGCAATATAATGTCACACATGGCGTTAGTGTTGGAAATTTGGAGCATTGTCATGGCACATTGGAGCATTTTGATTTCACATTGGAGCATTGTGATGACATCCTGTAGCATTATGATGACAAAATCCAACATTGCGAAATTATAATGTAACATTGTGAAGCATTGTGATGACACAATCGAACATTGTGAACTCATAA
>NW_008331550.1:0-407 GCF_000622305.1 Nannospalax galili
CTAACCCTAAACCTAACATTAACCCTAAATATAATCCTATCTCTCATCATATTCCTATCTCTAACCCTAATCCTTATCCTAGCCGAAAACTTACCCCAACCTTAAACCTAAGCCTAAACCTAAACGTAACCCTAGCCCTAACCTTAATATTAAACTAGCCCTATCCCTGCTTCTAACCCTAACCCTAAACCTAAACCTAAACCTAACTACAGCACTAGACCTAAACCTAAACCTAACCTTAAATCTAAACTTAAGCCTAAGCATAATCATAACACTAAACAAAACCCTAAGCCTAACACTCACCCTCAACGTACTCTAGCCCATGTCCTAACCCTAACTCTAACACTATCCCTGAGGTTGACACTATCTCTAAACCTAATCATAACACTGACCCTAATCCTTAGGCT
>NW_008331551.1:0-738 GCF_000622305.1 Nannospalax galili
GTTTTCACTATTATAAACACATTGTTAGTACTACTGTTCTTTCTACAGACATCAAGCACTTAGAAACACAACCGACACATATTTTTCTAAAACAAAGAGACTGTCACGGCAATACTCTTTTGAATACAATTCGTAGGAGACGGGTTTTAACACAGAATGCTTCAGGGCATTCGTTTTTAATGTTATAAGCACAATGTTAGAACTATTGTTCTTTCTACAGAAAGCAAGCAATTAGATACAAAATAGAGACATATTTTTCTAAAACAAAGAGAGTGACACTCATGGCAATACTCTTTTTCATACACTTCAAAGGAAACTGGTTTTAACACAAAATGCTTCAGTTCATTTGTTTTCACTATTATAAACACTATTTTATATCTACTGTTCTTTCTACAGAAAGCAAGCACTTAGATACACAACCGAGACATATTTTTCTAAAGCAAAGAGACTGAAACGCATAACAGTAGTCTTTTGAATAATATTCGTAGGAAACGGGTTTTAACACAAAATGCTTCTGTTCATTCATTTTCACTATTATAAACACCTTGTTAGAACTACTGTTCTTTCTGCAGAAAGCAAGCACTTAGATAAACAACTGAAAAATATTTTTCTTAATCAAGGAGACTGAAACTCATCGCTATACTCTTTTGAATAATATTCGTAGAAAACGGTTTTTAACACAAAATAATTCTATTCATTCGTTTTCACTATTATAAACACATTGTTAGAACTACTGTT
>NW_008331552.1:0-249 GCF_000622305.1 Nannospalax galili
TTAATATTTTCAAGTTGTTTAATATCTGAAGAAATATTGTACCAATATGAACCAGCAGCAGCAGCAAAGTGTCTGTTAGCATGCATTCCTGCCAACAAGCATGATCCACTTCGGTTCACAAAAGCCTTCTAACAATAGACAAATAAATCTAAATATTCAACAGGTACAGAATGATTATGGTAAAGCTATGAAATGGAATTAAGCATCCAGAAGAATATTATACCTATATATAGAATTTTAGTAAAAGCT
>NW_008331553.1:0-614 GCF_000622305.1 Nannospalax galili
CAGATATGGGGGAGTCCAAATATGGCCAAAATGTAGTGTATGAAATTTGCAACAATTCAATAAAAAGCTTAAATTAGAATAAAGAAATAAGTAGGTTTTGGTAACATTATCCAGTGTACCAACTGTTGATTTAACACTGTTCAATATTAAAGATATGTATACACATATATGCATTCACGAATAGTCACAGTGCAGTAATATCGTAATCACCAACACTCATGTACATACCAGTTACACACTGATATGCTCTTCACTAACACAGACTCATCTTTATACCACATTCATATATGTAGTCACACACATTTAAAATCCCACTTAATGAAACAAGTTGTAGAAATTGTGAATATAAAATATTTTACTTGGAATACATATTGGGCATTTTTATATAAATAAACTTTATATATTTTATGCTTTTATATTATTTAACTTTATACATACTTTATTTGATCAGTCCTCCTTTGTTGCTTTCTAAAAAATTTTATTTATTATTTTTATTTTATGTGTATGTGTGTATTGCCTGCATGTAGGTAATTGCACCCATGTCATGCAATGCCCGCTGAGGTCAGAAGAGGCTGTCGGATCCCCTGGAACTGGAGTTACGGACAGTTGTTAGC
>NW_008331553.1:2396-3122 GCF_000622305.1 Nannospalax galili
TATATAGCTAAGTTAGTGCTTAGATTGATATATTTCAATGAAACTAAGATAAAAAAATAGGCAAATACAATTAAGATAATGGTTCTTGGCCTGGAAAGAATTCAGAAAAACAAACTTTTGATGACAGAAGTGTAAATTGTTTATTTGTTAGGAAAATCTATTTGACCATGCATATCAAGAGACAAATTGCTTCAAGAACAATCAGTCTACCTCAGAGAATCTATCTATTCAAAGATGCAATCCAAATATGGAAAAATACCTGCATGTCTGCATTCATAAGAGTGCCCAGTGATGTCACAGGCAAATTAAGTATCCAGTAACACAATATGACTAAGTAATGGTGGCACATCTTTACCACGATTAATATGTTCTAATTAAAAGTCACGACTCAAAGTGAGTTGGTCATATAGTAAATTGGACATGTTCGTAAATTGGATATGAGTGCATGTCTCTGTGTTTGTGTATGTGCGTACGCGCGTGTGCATGCGTGTGCTTCTGTATGTGTGTGTATGTATATTCCTGTATTTGTGTGTTTATCCCTCATGTTGAAGAAATGATAGCTTGTGTATTAATATAGTATAAAGAGATATAGATATCTCTATAATATCTACCATCTTTTTATCTTCTATCGATAATCTATTTCTCATCTCTCTCTCATCTATCATCTATCTATCGTCTCTATATATCTTTCTATTATCTATCTTTCTATCTATCTCTCTATCATCT
>NW_008331554.1:0-315 GCF_000622305.1 Nannospalax galili
AGCCTGGACCTGTTGAAGGGCCCTTTCCTGTTCCAGGCCCCACTCAAAAGTTGCTACCTTCCAAGTCACTTGATATATGGGTTGTAGTAACATACCCAGATGAGGAATGTGCTGCCTCCAGAATCCAAACAGGCCCACCAAGTATTGTGCTTCTTTCTTGGTGGAGGGAGGGGCCAAGTGCAACAACTTATTCTTCACCTTAGAAGGAATGGCTGTGCATGCTCCACACCACTGAACTCCTAGAAATTTCACTGACGTAGAAGACCCTTGAATTTTGGTTGGATTTATTTCCCATCCTCTCATGTGCGTATGCTT
>NW_008331555.1:0-370 GCF_000622305.1 Nannospalax galili
GGTTCCCTCTGGTTTTCGTGACTAGCTAGGCATTGTTTCTCTCTTGTATTGACTCCCCCCCCTCTATCATGGTTTTCTCCCTTAAGGTGCCCCCACTTCCCCCCACTTTCTTCCTTACTAATACCCTAGCTCCATGATCCTAACTCTGTTGAGCTTCTTTCTCCTTATCCCCTAGGTTCCTCATCGACCCTTCCCTCCCCATTCCCTTAAAGTGACCCAATTTTTATCCATATCTCCCTTATTAAGGCCTGTTACCTGGTATTCTTTTCCTTCAGGTTATTTCTTCTCCTTTACCTCACTGTTTCCTCACCCTTGACCCGGTTCCTGCAGTTATATCTGTTTGCATACTTATTTTTCAGAGTCTGATACT
>NW_008331556.1:0-246 GCF_000622305.1 Nannospalax galili
GAGCTGCGCTGTAGACTTACCCCAAGAGGCCTGAGGATAGTAGTGCCATAACTTTTTTTTTTTTTAAGAGGATGTCAGACCTCCTGGCAGTGGAGTTACAAATGGTTATGGGCGGTGGGAACTGAACGTAGGTCCCCTACAAGAGCAGCAAGTGCTCTTAACTGCAGGGCCATCTCTCCGGCCCCCTACTCTCTGTTTTCTGAGACAGGGTCTCTCACTGAACCTGGAACTCACAGATTAGCTAGG
>NW_008331557.1:0-2152 GCF_000622305.1 Nannospalax galili
TTCAAATCTGGACTGTGTTTCTGTGGCATGAGGCTGGATTCCTTTGAACTCCGAGGCACCATGCTCTGCTTCCTCCTGATGTGTGGTTTCACATCTTCAGTTGCTTTGACTTCTTTCCTTTCTCTGTCAGATCACTCAGTGTTGCTCCCCTTTTCTTTGCCTTGAATCCCATCAAGATAATAGGGCTTGGGAATAAATTTTACCTTTTTTTTTCTTTAAAATATTGTTTACTTAATATCACAGAGGAAGAAATCCAGTGACTATAAAGCAGCACTACCTTTACATCTCGGTCATTCCTAGCCCTCTTAATTGTTTGTTCACATATTTTGTACAGTTTGTACAATTTAATACCATTTCATTCTGCATCTCCATTTAGAAACACTGAAAAAATGCTAGGTTGGGGATATAGAGTGTTTGCCGAGCATGTGTGAGACCTGAGATTTAATCCCCAGGACCACACTAAAACAAAAAGGTGGGGGGGGGGAGAAAGAGAGAAAGAAAGAGAGATATAAAGAGAGAAAAAATGTGTGTGTGTGTGTGTGTGTGTGTGTGTGTGGTGTAGGTATGTGTGAATGCATGTGCCTGTGCATGCTCATGTGGAGGCTAGAGCAGGCTTGGAGGATGTTCCTCTACTGCTCTCCTTGAGACAGCATCTCTTACAGAATTGGAGGTTCTCAGTTTTTGCTAGGCTGGCTGGCCAGAGAACTCCACCTATCTCTGCCCCCCAAACCTGGGGTTACAGTCATACCTGGTTTCTTATGAGGTACTGGGGATTCAAACTCAGGCCCTCATGCTCGCAAAGCAAGTGCTCTTACCCACTGAGCCATCTCCCCAACCTCTATTCTTAGTGAACTTTACAACAAAATCTTTTCATGATCGTTTTCACTGAAACAAAGACAGGTATCACGATTATTCTTATCTAATTGATTAATTAATTTTTTTTTTTTTTGGTCTTTTTGAGACAGGGTCTCCCTGTAGCTCCAGCTGTCCTGGAACTCAACTGGCCTTGAACTCACAGAGATCTGCCTGCCTCTGCCTCCCAAGTGCTGGGATTAAAGGCGTGCACCACCACGCCCAGCCTAATTAATTAATTTTTAAAATATTCATTTTATTTTCTGTGTGTGAGTGTTTTGTCTGCATGTATGAATGTGCACCACTTGTGTGCCTAGTGCCTACAGAGACCAGAAGAGGGTGCTGGATTCCCTGAGAATGAAGCTACAGCTGGTTATGAGCGGCTATGTAAGTGCTGGGAAATGAAATTGGGTCCTCTGTGAGTGCAGCAAGTGCGCTTAACCACTGAGCCTCTGTTATTATTTTAAAATAAAGGAATTATTATTGTAGCATTCTCTTTTCTGCTGGAGGACTGACAGCAGTTGTAGGATAAATATACAAATTTCATATTTTTCCAACAAATATTATTATAGTTTGTTATTGTGTACATGACATCAAGTGGTGTGCAGAGGCTAAAGGCAGAATAATGAAGGGAGACTCGAAATCTAGAAATCCAGTAGGTAAGACAGAAAAGCAATGACAAGTTGTGGTAAGTGTTAGAAAGGAAATGAATGTGAGGCTTATGTGGAGACTCTACAGGACGAAGAGAACGGATGTGCAGGTGGTGACAATTAAGTTGGAGCCTGAAGAACAGAGTAGAAACTGTGTTGGAGGTGGGGAATCAAAAATTATGAAGTGGGAGAGAACCAAAACTAACTTTTTGGCTGAAAAGGCTGCGGTAGCTTCGAAGAGCTAAATGGGAAACAATGCGACTGAATGAGGAGGCAGCACACGGCCCGAGATGCACTTATAGATCACAATAGGATCACGCAAAAGCCTTTAGCCATGCTATAAAAACCTAGTGCTTCATTTCCAGCTCCCTAAGAATCCTTGAAGAGCTTTAAAGAAGAGACTGATTCAATCTGCAATAGTCACTGCCCTGGGCAGGATGGATGATGAGCTGAGGCAAAAAATGGATACAGAAGGGAGAAAAAGGAAGATTCTAGAAGAGGCACATGAGAAATGATGGTGGTTTGGCAGGACAGGGCCAAGATGAGATGCAAAGATTGAAGGTAGGCAGTCAAGGTGGAGTCAATAAAGTTTGTGGGAAGATGGGTGGTGAGGGAGGGTTGAATTTCAAGGAACAATCCCAGGTTTTCAG
>NW_008331557.1:2404-3563 GCF_000622305.1 Nannospalax galili
AGATAGAAATATGCCTGCTTTACTTCTCTGTTTGGCTCATTTACAGAATCAACAATTGAGTCCTGCTCTACTAGATTCATAACTTGGGCACCCACAGCCTTCTCAAATCTTTCCGTATTTCTTGAAAACTTACTTTATTATAGTCTTCTTGTTTATGATTATTCATGGGCTGGTTCTACAATTTTGTACTGTTGGGGACCCTTGTTGTGTAAAGTAGCAGTCTCTTCATGTCCAGATAGCCCATGGGCTCAGTGTGCGGGTGGGGCCAAAGCAATGGCCTAGAGGCACCAAACTCTGGCGGGATCCTGGGGCATTGCCAGCCTGGAAAACTCCGCTGAGACCTAGGGAGCACTCCACTTGGGGAGCAGGGCAGTGCGGATCCGGAGGCGGACGGAAACGGAGGCAGGCGGAACCGGACCTGTTTTGTCTGGATATGAAGGTTCACCCCAAAGTGTGCGGGTGGGGCCAAAGCAATGGCCTAGAGGCACCAAACTCTGGCGGGATCCTGGGGCATTGCCAGCCTGGAAAACTCCGCTGAGACCTAGGGAGCACTCCACTTGGGGAGCAGGGCAGTGCGGATCCGGAGGCGGACGGAAACGGAGGCAGGCGGAACCGGACCTGTTTTGTCTGGATATGAAGGTTCACCCCAACCACAGGAACCTCGTGGAGCAGGGATTTTGACATTTAATGATGTGGCTGTGAATTTGTCACAGGAGGAGAGGGAATTCCTAGATCCTGCTTAGAGCACTTTCTACAGACACCTGATGGTGGAGAATTACAGCTGTCTAATTTTTGTTGGTGCACAACCCAAATGTACATTAGTCTATGAAGGCGTCTTGTAAATGTGGTTCATTTATAAAATGGACTTCTACTCAGCGGTGAAGGAAAAGGAAACCAAGGAGCAGGTGAAGTAGATTTTCAGTGAACTGAAAGGAAGTTTCTTGAAAGAGAAGATTGTTTATGTAAGATTGCCTGGAAAGGAGACTCAGAGGGAGGAGAGAGATGGCTTCTTTTCAGAATCCATTGACATTCAAGGATGTGTCCATACACTTCTCCCAGAAGGAGTGGAAATGCCTAGACTCTGCTCAGAGGGCTTTGTACAGAGAGGTGATGTTGGAGAACTACAGCAATCTGGTGTCTGTAGGTCTTGCTGTGTGTA
>NW_008331557.1:5079-7566 GCF_000622305.1 Nannospalax galili
TGACACTATTGCTGTAGGTTTGTATGAGAAGGGTCCCAGGTGCCTGTAGAACTATTTCCATATGGTCATGTACAGCCTCCCTGGCTCTTAGAATCTTTCTGCTCCCTCTTCTGCAATGGTTCCTGAATACTAGGTGGGTAGACCTCAATATAGGAGACCTGTCCAAGGACCCACACTCTTATTCTCTGTGTTTTGGCCATTTGAGGCCTTTTGTGTTCCTGGCCCTCCGTCATGAGGGAGCTTCATTGATGAGAACTGAAAGATACATTAGTGTTCTCTTCATCACTTGTTCTATGTCCTGTGAGTCTTAGGTGTGGAGGTTGCATACTATATGTGCCACTTAGGCTTGGGCAATTCACAGGCAATCTCTGTGTGACCAGTGGTGTAACTCTGTGATAATCTGTCTGTAGAAGCTACTTCAATGGGTGATGACTGGGATATGTGCCTATAAATTTAAGGATCCATATTTTGCACATAGTAAGAAATTACATTTGTCTAGGGATATGATTTCTCTAATATTAGGGTTTCAAACAGCAGCAGCTTCCCCCGCTCCCCAACAGGGACCTATGGACTTTTGAAGCCTGAAAAAGGGAACTGAGCTGATATGCACCTTGGCCTTTGAACTCAAGGGAAAAGACTGCTAAGAAGCAGCCTGCCTTTCCTCTGATCTCCAAAGACAAGATAAGCAGATCCTGCCTATTAACCAAAGAGTTTAGGAGCTGTTTAGTACAGCAGCTTTTCCCTTAACACTTCCTGACCCAGATCCTGGCTGACAGACCGAACGGAACCAGGTTTACAAGCCTTGCTTTTCCAAAGACAAGATAAGCAGATTCTACCTGTGAACCAGAGATTTTAGGAGCTGTTTAGCACAGCAGCTTTTCCCTTATCTTAAGAGTAAAAAAGTAAACACTTCCAGACCCAGATCCTGGCTGGCAGACTGAACTGAGCCAGATTTACAAGCCCTGCTTTTCCTGATTCCCCCTGCTTGATTTTTTCCCCCAAACTCCACCCCCCTTCTGCACCCTGAAGCCCCGGTATATAAGTCCCAGCTCACAACCCATGGGCTAACATTTTTCCCTTCCCCGAGGGAAACATGTCCTGTGCAAAATAAAGCTGTATCCTGCTGAGAGTCCTATCTGTGCCTCGGTGCCTCATCCTCCATTCGCTTGCTCTCCGCCAAAACTTTTTACCTATCATCTAAGATCTATGATCTCTCCAGTTTTGTGTATTTGGCTAGGTTCCAGTACCAGACATGAGTTTCCTACCATTGAGTGTGCTTTAAGTCCAATTATGTAGCTGTTGATTACCCCCAAGATAAAATTGCCACTACTTCATGAATGTCGTTTGCTGTGCTGGTCACTGATGTGATTTTTCAGCCTTGAAGTGAGGACTGGACCATCAATTGAGGTCCTCCCTTACCGGCTTTCATAGTGCTGTCCAAAGTTATGAGAGCTAGTCTTCAGGAGAGATGGCTTCCAGGTCAGTTCCAGCTCCATTGCTCCAAATCCTGTGTCCGAAGTATGTCCTATCTTCAGAAATAGGGTCCTACCATCAAGTTCTGGGAACCAATCAAGGACTGTGGCAATAGCCTGTGTAATTTTAGGAGTCTCCTGGACTATCCTGGCCAAAAACTCAAAGGAAGGTTTCTCCTGTCTGGCACTGTTTCTTGTTATGTGGTCTTCAGCTATATTCACAGACTCACGTAGGGATATTGCATGTGCAATTTTTCAGTAGGTTTTCGGACTAATAGCATTCCCTCTCATTTTTTATACTACCTGGCACTGTTTATGTCTCCTCTCTCCCTCCCCACCCTTCCCATTTAAAGTGTCCCCATTTTCCCCATTTCTACCCTGATAATTTTTGCATGCTATGGTCCCACCTCTTTGAAGCCCCTTCTTCCCCTTTATTCCCACAGTTCTTCATATAGCCCTCCTCCTCCCCTTCCCCTTTAACTACTCCTGTTTTACACATTTCTCCCTTAGTAACGCCTCTCTCCTACTATTCTTCTAATAGCTCGTTAGTTTCTGAAGCATGTATCCTTGATGTCCTAGGCCATATGTGGTAGGTGGCAGGCAGTCAGTGCTGAAATAACCTGAGGCTGGAAGACTTTTAGGTGAGCAAGAGAAAGCTGGTGTCACACTGCGGCCTCAGCCTGGGAGTAAAATTTGTGTTCTCTGGGGAAGCACTGGCAACTGGTGATGTCTGTTAGAGAATGACTTTTGAGATCCCGCAGGCCACACAGTAGATTTCCCACTTTGCCTTTAGTTTGCTCATGCATAAATGTGCATCAGAATCCCCGGGATGCTTGAAACAGATAGCTGCTTATCACCCTTAAGAGATTCTGATTCAGAAGGTCTGGGGCAGGTTCTGAGAATTTGCATTTCTATCAAATTCCTGGGGAGGGTGTGTGTGTGTGTGTGTGTGTGTGTGTGTGTGTGTGTGTGTGTGTGATTGCATGCATGTGGAGGTGAGAGGAGAGTTTGGGGG
>NW_008331557.1:8352-8960 GCF_000622305.1 Nannospalax galili
TTCCAACCATTTCTCTCCCCAGTCAGTTCAGCTGATCCTCTGGTTTCACTCATTCTGTCCCATAGGTTAACCCTTAGTACTCTGAATACATATGAGCATATTCATTTGCTGTCATGAGTCTAAAGTGAGGCTGCACCATCTGGAAGAGGGTAGGGTTGAGTTTTAACCCTGCAGATGGCCAACTGTGCACATGATATAACATGCTACATCTCCATCCTCTCATAGTAAGAAAAACACGCTCCACTAGCTTCAGAGTTAGCTGCTGGAAATAGGTCAGTCTGTCTGCCAGAGTGTTATGGCAAGGAGAGATTAGACAAGGATTAGCTGCATCGTAAAGAAATTTATGCTGCTTACTGTACAGCGATATTACAAGAACACCTTGTTCCAGAGGTTACATAAAACAGCCAAGCAGCAAAACTCTTGTTTGTTGGCTAAACTTCCCTCTGAAATGAAATGACTCTCTTCTGGTCATTCCAAGTCAAAATTACAAGTGCAAAACCAAACAGGACATTCCTGAAGGAAGCTGTAGCCAAATAATTTTTTTTTTTTTGTCTTTTTGAGACAGGGTCTCCCTGTAGCCCCAGCTGTCCTGGAACTCACTATGTAGA
>NW_008331557.1:9780-12509 GCF_000622305.1 Nannospalax galili
ATGTCTCATAATTATTTTTTACAAAAGAAAATGAGAATGTAAAAGATGTTAAAAGGATATGGGAATGGAGATGTTTTCCAAAATAGAAAAAACAAGAAAGCCTAAGCAAGTGATGAAGGTCTGTGTAGGTTTGTTATGATGTATAAAGGATGAGACAAAAATAATATACACATAATCTTAATATTTCTAAAGTCATAGTTTACTTAACTAGTTTAAGGAACAAAATATATTTCTAGTTAAGGTTTATCTGAGAACGTTTGTTTTTTGTCCAAGCTTTATCTACATAGCACAGGGTATTTAAAAGTATCAGATTAGGCCAAGCTTGGTGGTGCATGCCTTTATTTTAGTCCCAGCACTTGGGAGGCAAAGGCAGGCGGATCTTTGTGAGTTCAAGGCCAGCCTGGTCTAAATAGTAAGTTCAGGTCAGCTGGGACTACAGGGAGACCCCATCTCAAAAAGACAAAAAAAAAAAAAGGACCAGATTGGTGGAACTAATCTTCTTGGATAACAGCTGTACTTTGAGGCCTATACTAATCTGGTTAGAAGGACTTAAAGGTCAGTTTTTGCTTCTTGCCCTCCAAGGTCAACTAAGTTCCAGGGGACTATGGAGCATCTCTCAAAATGTCCTGTAACTGTCATGAGTCACCTGTCCTAAGGAGGCTGAGGAGACCCCACCAGATGGACTTGAATCAGTGTCCAGTCTACAAAGAGGAGGGTCAACACAGAGGAAACATTTCCTCCATGCTTCCAAGCAAAGCCAGCTATGGTTAGCAGGACCTTTGACTTGTCTTCACATAGATGGAACTGGTAAAAGAAAGGATCCAGGGGCTCCTCCCAAGCCCATGTTACCCCAGAGGAACAGATCCTCAAATGATCTTAAGAGTAAAAATAATTTTTTTTTTTAAATCTGGGCCAACTATTTGGTCTTAAGCACCCAAAAGGAAAGTATAACCAAAGATTAAAATGATCAGTATATTTCTTTAAGAGTTCAAGGGATTACACTTCCTAGACATTAGACTTAAGTACAAATAAAATATTATTTAGGGAAAATTATTTCTCGGTGTTTTTGTTTCTAATCACAAAGTGCTGCTCAGATGTAAGACTTCAAATCTTGGTCTGCAATACTGTAGTGCCCACCTGTAGCTAAAGGAGACAACCCATTATTGTTCTGAAACGATGGCTAAATTTGTTT
This sequence comes from Nannospalax galili, assembly GCF_000622305.1. NCBI lineage: Eukaryota > Metazoa > Chordata > Mammalia > Rodentia > Spalacidae > Nannospalax > Nannospalax galili. The sequence goes on from NW_008331557.1 coordinate 10,973, forward strand.
TCTCGCCCTATCTAGAAGCCTTTTCAAGGAAACTGACACTGATTCTAGCCACTCCAAACAAACGTGAGTCCATACTCTTGAGTCCAGCCTTGGCAGACAAAAGAGAGATGAGGAGGAACCCAATGGAGGGATGCTTTTGGAATCTCTCATCAAGAAATTCCAATGAACTCTGATAAGAACATTGAAATTTGCCCTGTTTTGACTGTTTTCTGGTTCCCTGTCTAGAACTTGTAATGCTAACTACTCTTGCCTTTACTTCTCCTTCACATCTCCTAGGCACCAGTCAAGGACTTTCCTTTTTTCCCACAGTTAGGAGTTATGCAATTTGGGAATCTTTTAGATAGACCCACTGAAGGGGTACCCCAATTGCCTCACCCTACGTCCCTGTTCAGCATGGAAGAAGCCAGAGAGGTCTGCGTCCCTATTCCCTATTTGCAATTTGGGTAACTGCTTCAGAGGATGGCATGATAAGAATAGGGGGTAGGAATTGGCTAGGCAGTTAGGGTAAAAAGACCCCAAAGCAAAGTAGCGAGTTTCTTGGCTAAAAGTCAAAATTGATCAAAATGCCTTATATGCATGTGTGAAATTCTCAAGTAAGAAAAAAAAATCCCACAAGAACTTAAGTAGTTCTCGTTCTTGGGTGCCGAAGCAGAGGAGAAAACCTGGCAGACAGTTAGCTTCATGGCTTTTGTCCCTCTTGACCAAATCCATTGTGACTGATTGCAGCTTTTTATTGGTTCTGGGAATTCTACACTTTGTATGGCTCTGAACTCATAGGTAAGGATGACTGTAGGGAATCATGAGGAATCATCCAGATTGCTTTGAATTGCACTTGATCTTAGCCAAGAAGCTGTAATCATATAGTACTGAAATAATACCTAATTATTGCCACCTACATTTGTCAAGAATGAACTGTCTCCAGCTTACCTCCTCCCCAACCCCCCACCCCCAAAAAAGAGGCTAATGCAGTGCTGCTTCTCAAAGTTTGACAGCTGGATCAGCACTGGGAATTTGTTAGAAATGCAAGTTCTTGGCCCCCAGCGCAGATGTATTGAGGTAGAAACAATGAAAGTAGGGACCATAAAATAGTTTACAGAGTTTTTCAGGAAATTCTGATGGATGGTTAAGTTGGAGAACCACTGTGTTAGTGGACAATTAAAGAGGATGAAAATGGGTAATGACACAAGATTGTGTGTGTGTGTGTGTGTGTGTGTGTGTGCGCGCGCGCGCGCTCAGTGTATATATGTGTGTTACCCGGATAGGAAACAAGGCAGAGAGTACTTAGTGTCCATTTTCAGTCACAGTGCAAGGACACTTGCCCGAGATTATCCTCAAACCATCCTGCTTTTTACCTTCTTGTTGGCTGGCCTGGGGGCTGCAGTTGAACCTAGAACATCATTATTGCCAGAGCAATAGTAAGACATCTGGCTGCAGTTGCGATCAGCAACCTGAAACACAGAAACCATGACCCAACCATCAACTGATAGTGACACCGGAAAAGTGAGGCAGGCACCTGGAAATCACAGTCTCAGAGTTT
>NW_008331558.1:0-3037 GCF_000622305.1 Nannospalax galili
AGTACTCCCTCCTCTGGAACCATAACTTCTTAAGCCAGCAGAGAGCAAAGTCGAGGGTACAGGAAGCAAAAATATTCCTAGTGGGTCACTAGGGGTGATAGTGAATGGAATCATTCCCACTTCCACCCCTTGATTCCTGGACCTGTGAATCCTGTCTATAGGAGAAACTGTACCGTATATTGGATGCTGATTCAAAGCATACACGACCTTCTGGAGTACTCTGCCCCAGCCCTCCAGGCTATTGCTACATAATTGGTGCTGTAACTATGTCTTTAAGAGGCCATTCCATCATTTATCAAGCCAGCTGATTCAGGATGGTGGGGAACATGGTAAGACCAGTGGATTTCATGACCATGGGCCCACTGTCACACTTTGACTGTGAAGTGAGTTCCCTGATCAGAATTGATGCTGTGTGGAATACCATGAAGCTGGATAAGGCATTCTGTAAGAGTCTAGATGGTAGTTTTGGCAGAAGCATTACATGCAGGAAAGGCAAATCCATAACTAGAATAAGTGTCTATTCCTGTAAAGACAAAATGCTGTTCCCTCCAAGACGGAAGTGGTCCAATGTAGTCAACCTGCCACCAGGTTGCAGGCTGGTTGCTACAGGGAATAGTACCATATGGGGGCTCAGTGTTGGTCTCTGCTGTTGGCAGATCTGGCACTCAGCAGCAGCTGTAGGCAGTAGCCAGGTCATGAGTTGGAGTCCATGCTGTCGAGCCCATGCATAACCTACATCTCTGCCACCATGGCCACTTTGTTCAAGGGCCACTGAGCAATGACAGGGATAGCTGAAGAAAGAGGCTGACAATCCACAATCCACAGGATCTACTTCATTATTGAACTCATCTTCTGCTGAAGCCACTTTTGATGATCATTTTCATGAGACACAAGTATGTTCACATCCTTTGCCCATTTGGCTAGATCTATCCACATACTTTTTCACAAATGTGTTTCTCACCAATTTTCCAACCATGCTCCTTCCAAGTCCCTGACCATCCAGCCAAACCATCGGCTACAGCCCATGAATCAGTATATAAGTGCACTTCTGACCATTTCTTCTTCCAAGAAAAATGCATGACCATGTGCACTGTCTGAAGTTCTGCCCACTGTGAAGACTTCCCTTCCCCAGTGTCCTTCAGGGTTGTTCCAGTAATGGGCTGTAATGCCACAGCTGTCCACTTCTGAGTGGTGCCTGCATAACTGTAAAGACTTGCCTTCCCCAGTGTCCTTCAGGGTTCTTCCAGGAATTGGCTGTAATGCCACAGCTTTCCACTTCTGAGTGATGCCTGCATAGCATCCAGAACCATCTGTAAACCAGGCTCTAGTCTTCTTTTCCTCAGTCAAACTATCAGAGGGCACACGCCATGACAACATAGGTACATGCTTGAGAACAGGAGGCATTGGAACAGGAGTACCAGCCATAGGTATTTAGGCAACTTCTTCAAGTAACTTGCTTGTGCCCTCTGGACCTGCTCAAGCACCGTCAGGTATATGCAACTTCCGTTTGATAATGGATTGTTGCTGTTCATGGTCTACTTTATGGCGTCCGGGGTCAGATAACACCCAGCTCATGATCGGCAGCTCCGGTCGCATGGTGACTTGGGGGCCCGTTGTCAAGTGTTCAGTTTCCACTAAGGCCCAATAGCAGGCTAAGTGCTGTCGGTCTCTCAAAGGGAGAATAGTTGTCTGCAGACGAAGGCAAAGCCTTACTCCAAAATCCCAATGGCCTCTGCTGTGGTTCCCCTATGGGGGCTTGCCAGAGACTCCAGACAGCATCTTTATCTGCCACTGATACCTCAGGCACCATCGGGGCTGCTGGATCATATGGCCCAAGGGGCAGAGCAGCTTATACAGCAGCCTTGTCCTGTTCAGGCGACACTCAAAGGTAGCTGCCTTCCAAGTCAGTTGATATATGGGTCGTAGTAACACCCAGATGAGGAACCTGCTGTCTCCAGAATCCAAACAGGCCCACCAAGCATTGTGCTTCTTTCTTGGTGGAGGGAAGGACCAAATGCAACAACTTATTCTTCACCTTAGAAGGAATGTCTTTGTATGCTCCACACCACTGAACTATGAGAAATTTCACTGAGGAAGAAGGCTTGAAAATTGGTTGGATTTATTTCCCATCCTTTCTTGCGCATATGCTTAACCAAAGAAGTACAGACTGTCTGCTACCTCCTGCTCACTGGATCCAAGCAGCATAACATCATCAATATAGTGGACCAGTGTGATATTTTGTGGAAGAGTCAGGCAATCAAGATCCCTTCGAACCAAGTTATGGCACAGTGCTGGAGAGTTAATATACCCTTGAGGTAGGACAGTAAAGGTATACTGTTGGCCTTGCCAGCTGAAAGCAAATTGCTTCTGGTGGTCCTTATGAACTGGTATCAAGAAGAAAGCATTTGCCAAATCAATAGCTGCATACCAGGTACCAGGAGATGTATTAATCTGCTCGAGTAAGGAAACCACATCTGGTATAGCAACTGCAATTGGAGTCACTACTTGATTAAGTTTTACTCCATGACCCATTTATCTTCTGCACAGGCCAAATAGTTGAGTTAAAGGGTGATGTGGTGGGAATCACCACCCCTGCACCTTCCAAATCCTTGATGGTAGCACTAATTTCTGCAATCCCTCCAGGGATGTGATACCATTTTTGGTTCACTATTTTCCCTGGCAGAGGCAATTCCAGTGGTTTCCATTTGGCCTTTCCAACCATAATAGCCCTCACTCCACAGGTCAGAGAACCAATGTGGGGATTCTGCCAATTCCTAAGTATATCTATTCCAATTATACATTCTGGTACTGGGGAAATAACCTCAGGATGAGTTCAGGGACCCACTGGACCCACTGTGAGTCAGACTTCAGCCCAAACTCCATTTATCACTTGACCTCCATAAGCCCCTACTTGAACTGGAGGGCCACAATGCTTCTTAGGGTCCCCTGGAATCAATGTCAACTCAGAAGGAGTATCTGATAGGCGGTGGAAAAGTCTGATTATTTCCATTTTCCCAATGCACATTTACTCTAGTAA
>NW_008331559.1:0-1473 GCF_000622305.1 Nannospalax galili
CCTGATTTATTCTCAGTAAGTTTCTTGGTTGTGTATAGGAAGGCTACTGATATTTAAATGTTAATTTTGTATCCTCTTACATTGCTGAATGTGTTCATCAGCTTTAGGTGTTTTCTGGTTGAGTCTTTATAGTCTTTTATGTACATAATCATATTATATGCAAACAGGGGAAATTTGACTTCTTCCTTTGTAATTTGTATCACTTTATCTCCCTCATTTGTTTTACTGATCTAGCTGAAACATCAAGCAATATATTGAACAGAAATTAAGAGAATATACAACCTTTTTGTTCCTGATTTTAGTAGAAAGGCTTTGAGGTTTTCTTCAGTTAGTATGATGTTAGCTGTGCGCTTGTTGTATATTGCCTGTATTATGTCGAATCATGTCCTCTGTATCCTTGGATTTTCAATGACTTTTATCATGATTAGATGTTGCATATTATCATAGGCCTTTTCTGCAATTAATGAGATGATCATTTTGTTTTAGTCCTTGAGTCTGATCATGTGGTACATTACATTTATTTATTTATACATGTTGAATCATCCATGCATCTTTTGGATGAAACCTACTTGATTGTAGTAAATAATCTTTTTGATGTGATCTTGCATTCAGTTTTCAAGGGTTTTCTTGATAATTTTTGCATCGATATTCATCAGAGTAATTTTCCTTTTTGTTTGGTGTTTGGTTTTGGTATCAGTTTAATAGTGGTTTCATAAAAATGATTTGAAAGTGTTCCTTTTCTGTCTTGCAGAATTTGATGGGCATTGAAATTTGTTCTTTTTTGAAAATCTGGCAGAATTATTCACTGTGTCTATGATGTCGGGGGATTTTCTTTTTAACTTGGAAGATTTGAAAATATTGCTTATATCTTACTTGCTCTTGCGGGTTTATTTAAATTATCTCATCTTGGATTAATTTTGGTAGGTCTTACAAATCTAGAAAATCATTAATTTCTATTAGATTTTCGAATTTGTGGAATACAGGCCACCAAAGTAAGTTCTAGTTCTCTGAAATTTTCAGTATCTCTGGTAACGTTTCCCTTTTGCATCTATGATTTTATTGAGTCTTCTTTAAGTTAAATTGACCAAAGGTTTGTCAATCTTGTTAACCTATTCAAAGAACTCACTCTTCATCCCATTCATTCTTTGTATTATTTTTTTTTTCCTTTCTATTTGATTGATCTTAGCCGCAATTTGATTATCTCTTCTCATCTAGGTTTTTCTGGGGGATGTTGTACTTGTTTTTCCAAGGCTTTCAAGTGCATGATTAAGTTGTTAGTATGCAACTTCTCAAGCTATTTTATGTAGACGCTTAATGCTATAAACTTCCATCTTCGGACTACCTTTCCTGTGTCCCATAGATTTTGATGTACTGTGCTTTCATTTGTATTCAATTATGGGAATTTTTAAATTTACTTTTTGATTTCTCCCTTGATCCAATTTTCATTCAGTACTTGTGTTGTCTAGTGACCAT
>NW_008331559.1:1711-12245 GCF_000622305.1 Nannospalax galili
AAAATTCCACGAAATGTTGAGAAGAAAATGTATTCTTTGGTGTTTACGTAGAATGTTCTGTAAATGTCTGTTAGGTCCATTTTGATTTATGATGTCATTTAACTTGCAAGTTTTTCTATATAGTTTTTCTCTGGATAACCTGTATGTTGATGAGAATGGGATCTCGATGTCATCCACTCTCACTGCCTTTGAGTCATTATGTGATTTTAGATCTCATAATGTTTCTTTTATGAAATCGGGTGTCCTGTGTTTGGTGCATATATTTAGGATTACATAGCCTCTCAGCGGATTTTTCTTTAATGACCATGAAATGTCCTTTCCTATCCCTTCTGACTAGTTTTGGTTTGAATTCTATTTTAACATATACCAGAATAGCAACATCTGCTTTTTTCTTAGCTCTATTTGCTTGGAATGCTTCTCCATCTTTTTATTCTTAAGGTGGTGTCTACTTTTAATGGTCAGTTGTATTTTTGGAGGCAGCAAAAGATACGATCCATTTCTAATCCAGTTAATTAATCTGTATCTTGTTTTTGAAAATTAAGACAGTTAACATTAAGAGTTATTTCTCACCAATATTTATTAAATCCTGCTATTTTGTTGTGGTGGTTTTGTTTTATTTGTCCTCTTTTGATTAACTGCTCTGGAATTGTTTCTTGTTCGTTGTGTTTTCTCGGGTGTGTGCAATCTTCTCATTAGAAAAAACTCATTCCTACCAGTATCTATTGTAAAGCTGACTTTGTGGGCAAAAATTCCTGAAGTTTATTTTTATCATGGAAAGATTTCCTTTCTCCTTCTATTTCAACTGATCATTTTGCTGGGTGTAATAGCCTGGGTTGGTATCTGTGACTTTTAAGAATTTGTAGAACATCAGTCCATGCCCTCTCAGAGATTTCAGAATCTACAATGAGGTCTCATAGGCCTCCCATTATATGTGATTTGGACTTTCTCTCTAGAACCTATCACTATCCTTTGTTCTGTATATTTAGCGTTTTGAATATTTTGTGACATGGGGAATTTATTTTCTGATTGGTCCTATTTGGTGATTTGTAAACCTCTTGCACATTAACAGGCATATTCTTCCTTAGATTTGATGAATTTTTTCAACGATTTTCTTGAAAATACTTTTGGAGCCTTTGACCTGAGTTTCTGCTCATTCTCGTATATCTGTGATTTGTAGATTTGATCTTTTTATAGTATCCCAGAGTTCCTGCACATTCTGTTCCTGGGTTTGCTTGTTTTTTTATTTAACATTTTCCTTGATGGAATGATCTAATTTCCCTATGTTATCTTCAAGGCATGATATTTTCACTTCTATTTGATCCATTCTATTGGTTAAACTTTCCACCAAGTTTGATTTTGCAGATTGAATTTCTCCTTTCAACTTTTATTGCTGTTCCTTTTTTTCAGAAATTCTATTTCTTTAGTACATTGTGTTTTAATATCTTGAGTTATTTTCTTTATTTCATTGTTCTGCGTTTTCACCAACTTCATTCTGGAATTTATGACTTTCCTCTTTGAATTCATTGAGTATATCTGTAATTGCTATTTTGAAAGAAGTGTCTTCTCTATCACCTAAGTTGGTCATCTCAGGAGATTTTGTGATAGGTGTACTGATTGCTGCAGGAAGCATATTGTTTTGGTTTTTCATATTCATTTTTGTGTTGTGACATAAGAGTCTGGAGTTAGGTTGTTGATCGTATTTCTTGGTATAGATATCTCATCTCATATTTGTCGAGTGACTGTTTGTATGTTTGATTGCTATTACCTCACCTTGTAAATTACCTCACCTTGAATCAACTGAATAGTGCTTGGTTTTGGATCTTGGAGTAACTGTGTCAATGTGCAAATGGGGTGTCAGAAATGTTTCCCACACTACTTGCGATATGTGTACTTCTTAGCCCAGGAGCAAATCATCTGGAGAGCTGGGAAGTTCTCACTGCCAGTTTTAGAAGCCTGTGGAGGACTCACAGGGTTCTACAAATGCTCCTTTGGTGTCAGGGCTGTGGTTGATCTCCCTTGGACATGTGGTACTGTGGGAGGTAACTGTACTCCAGGCAGGGCTCTGTAGCTGCGTATCCAACTGGGTTTCAGGTTCTTGTGGAGCCATTCACAGAGTCCTGGAGATGATACATAGGGAAGAATCACTTTTTGGGCTCTGCCAGGACTCTGGGGCTGAGGAGCTACCTGTGTTTCAGGGTTGAGTTCAGTTTGAGTTTGGCAAGTGGTCCCTGAGCCAGCAGTTCAGAGGGAAGGATCACAATCTGTGCTCCCTCTGAGGCTCTGGGGCTTCCTACCTTCCTGTAGGTCAGGGTTCTGAAGGAGTTATTCAAGTCATTCTGGCAGCTGAGTGGAGGAACAGGTCATTGTCTGGATTGTGAGTGGGGTTCTGTGGCTGCTTACCTACCTGTGGGTCAGGGTTCAGGTTTCAGCTAGAATTACTATGAGTTGGCATCATGAAGAGAGTGTCCCAGGCCTTCCTTTTCAAAATGATTCTCACTTCTTTTGAGTGTTCCCAAGATTTCTAACTCCCCTACTACCTGGATTCCAAAGTCAACATTTCACTGGCATAAAAATCCATGAAAATATATTGAAAATGAAATTTATATTTTACAGTCCTCCTATAGTCAAACACAAAAATTTTATGTCATAATTTTTGTAACAAGATATTATCAACCATAATTCAATAAGGATATTAAAAGATAATACAGAAAGACAACTGGGACTTGATCATATTAATACAAAGAAGTATGTTGGTTGACTGTCTCTCATATGTTTATTCCAATACAAGCATATTTTATCAGAATTCAGCACTTTTTTATTACATCTCCCAGAATAAAAAGAAAATGACACTTCCTTTACTTTGCAGTCAAAAAATTATAGCTACAAGATAAAATGGGGAATTCCAAAAGGGCTGTAGCTCCATTTCTTTTCCCAGTTATATCTTGAATACTATGTGCATATTCACTCATCTGCTGATGAAAAAATAAAAGCAAATTTCATCTTTAAAAATACATAAGTCAGACCTAATGCTGCACTAAATGCTAAAATACCAAATGTTATTCAATGTCTTTGGCACCTAGCAAATGTGCTGATTGTTTTCATTTTTACTTAACATTGATTGTACTTGGTCTAATATGGTCAGAAAAAGGTTATAAAAATAACAAAGAAGCTAGGAAGAAAGAAATAGCAACTGGTACTACTGTTTGTGCAGAAAGTCATAATTTGAAAAACAATTACAAAAACTAGTAAGGGAATCCAGGAAGTCCGAAGAATATGGCATAAATATAAAAAATCAATTATACATTATATACTTTAAATAAACAATTTTGAAATGAAATTTTAAAAGTCAATTCCATTTATTAGTGTGAGGTTTTCTTTAGAGGTAGGGTTATGTTTACGGTTATGTTTTGTTTTAGGGATAGTATTAGATTTAGCATTAGGGTTAGGGTTAGGGGCAGTTAACGTTAGGTTTAGGTCTAGGATTAGGTTTAAGCTTAGGGCTAGGACTACGGTGAGGCTTAGGGTTAGGATTAGGATTGGGGCTAGGGTTATGTTTATTGTGAAGGTTAGGTTGATCATTCTGATAAAGGTTATGAATAGGGCTAGGATTGCTCTTAGGTTTAGTATTAGGTCTAGGGTTAAGGTTAGAGTTAGAGGTAGGGTTAGAGCTAGGGTTACATGTATGTTTAGGCTTTGGTTTGGAGTTAGAGTTAAGGTATTGTTAAGTTTAGGAGTAGGGTTTTGGTGAGGGATAATGTAGGGGTTAAGGTAAGGTTATATTTAGGGATGTGGTAGGATTTAGGGATAGGATTTGTGTCAGTGTAGGATTAGATTACCTGAGGTTTTGGTTAGGTTTAAGGTTAAGGCTAGGCTTAAGGTTAGGTTTAGGCCTAAGACTAAGTTTAGGATTAGGTTTATGTTTAGGGTTATTTCTAGGGTTATGTTTAGGCTTAAGGTTAGGTAAAATTTAGGATTATGATTATGACTAGAATAGGGTGAATTTGGAGGCTAGGGTTAGGTTAAGGGTTAGGTTTAGGCTTAACGTTCAGGTTATGTTTAGGGCTGTGGTTAGGGTTTGGTTTATGCCTAGGACTAGTGTTAGAGTTAGGTTTAGGTCAATGTTGAATATTAGGGTTATACTTAAGGTTAGGTATATTTTTAATTTTAGGGTTAGGTTTACGTCTAGGGCTGGGGCTATGGTTATGATTGCACTTAGGGTTAGGGTGGGGATTAGAGGTAGGGCACAATTATTTTTAGGTTTAGGGTTAGGAGCACAGTTAGGTCTAGGGTCAGGTTTAGGGTTATGGTTTAGGTTTAGGCCTTGGGTTAGGATTATGTGTAGGATCTAGATTAGTGTTAGGGTTAGTGTTGGGTCCAGGATTATGTTAAGAGGATAGGGTTACTGTTAGATTAAGGTTAGATCTAAAGTCAGGGCTAAAGTTAGGAAAAATGTAATACTAGGGTTAGGTTTAGGGTTAGTTCTAGGGTTGGATTTAGGATATTGATTATGGTTAGGGTAGGCCTAGGGTTAGGATTAGGGTTAGATTTAGGATTTGAGATAGGGTTAGTGCTAGGGTAGTGCTGAGTAGGAGACAGGTTAACATTTAGGGTTAGGGTCAGGGTACTGTTTAGGGTTAGTGTTAGGTTAAGCGTTAGGATTAATGTTATCGATAGGGCTAGGGTTAGGTTTAGGTTTAATGCTAGGATTAGGGTTAGATTAAGGGATAGAGGTAATTTTAGGGCTAGGGTTATGCAGAGCATTAAATTTAGGATTAGGGTTGAGGGGATTATGTTTGTGGTTAGGGTTAGGTTTAGGTTTAGGGTTAGAGTTAGCATTAGGGATAGGCTTAGGGTTAGTGCTAGTGTTGTATTTAGGGGTAAGGTGAGGTTAAGTGTTAAGATTATGATTTTCATTAGGTTTAGGATTCACTCTAGGATTAGGTTTAGGGATAAATTTAGGGTTAGGTTTAGGGTTAGGGCTAGGCTTAGGGTGATATTTATGCTAGGAATAGGGTTAGGGTGACATCAAAGTTTAATATTACAGTAAGGTGAGGTTTAGTTATAGTTTAATCTTAACGTTATGATTAGGGCAACAGGGTTAAAAGTACCATTACAATTAGGTAAATTGTAGGGTTCAGTTTAGAGGTCGGATTATGGCCCCAATTAGGATTATGGCTAGGTTTAGGATTAGGGCTATGGTTAGGGTTGGTTTAAGGTTAGATTTAGGGGTAGGTTTAGGGTTAGTATTAGGGCAGGGTTATGTTTATGGTTAGATTTAGATTAGGGTTACATTTATGGTTAGGATTAGGCCTATGGCTAGGGTTAGGGTTATCTTTATTGTTAGAGGCAGTGATAGGGTATTGTTAGCATTAGATTTCTGGGTGGGTTAGGGTCAGGTTTTGGGCTAAGTAAGTGATAAGGATACAGTTAGGGTTAGATTTTTGGGAAGGATTAGGGTCATGTTTAGGGCTAGGCCTACTGTAAGGGTTAGGTTTAGGATTAGAGGTACTTTTAGGGCTAAGATTATGTGGAGGATTAGGTTTATGTTTAAGGCTACGTTAAGGATTAGGGCAAGGGTTGTGTTTAGGTTTAGGATTAGAGTTAGGGTTAGGGTTAGGGTGAGGGTTAGGGTTACAGGTAGGGTTAGGCTCAGGTTTGCGTTTAGCTTTAGGGTTTGGGCTATGTTTAGAGTTAGGTTTAGGGTAAAGGTTAGGTTAAGTGTTAGGATATGGGTTAGGTTAAGGTGAGGGTTCGGGTTAGAGTTAGGTTTTGGACTAGTGTTGGGCTTAAGGGTCTGGTTAGAGTAAGGGTTAGAGGTTTGGTTACTGCTAGAGTTATGTGTGTGGTTAGGCTTAAATGTAGGATTAAGGTCAATGTTCAGACTAGGATTATGTTGTTTAGGGTTAACGCTAGGGTTAGTGTTAGCGTTAACAAGAGTTATGTTTAGGATTGGTTCTAGGGTTATGTTTAGGGTTAGGATTAGAGTAGTGTTATGGTTAGGGTTGGGTTTAGGGTTAGGGTTAGGAATAGGGCTTGGCTTAGAGCTAGGTCTTGGGTATGTTTAGTGTTATAGTTTGTTTAAGCATTAGGATTATGTTTAGTCTTAAGTTTAAGTCTAGTATTACTTTTAGGGTTAGGGCAAGGGTTGTGGTTAGGTATAGAGGTTGGTTCAGAGTTGGGTACGTTACAGTGGGGGTTAAGTTTAAGATTAGTGTTAGATTAAGGGTAAGTGTTTGGGGAGGTTTAGTTTAGGATTCTGTTTATGGTTAGGTCTACGGCTAGATTTTTCGTTAGGTGCATGGCTAGCACATATGTTAGGGTTAGGGTTAAGTCAAAGGTTAATATTAGATTTAGCATTAGGTATAGCAGTAGTTTATGGTTTATGACATGGGTTAGCTTTTGGGCTAGGTTAGGGTTAGATTTTGGGCTATGGTTAGTGCTAGAATTAGGGTTAGTGGTAGGGCTAGGTTTCAGGGCTAGGGTTAGGAATAGGATTAGGGTTAGGGCTAGGTTTAGTGTTCGTGTCAGGGCTAGGGTTACAGTTAGGGTCAGGGTTAGTATTAGTGTTAGGCACATGTGTTAGGGTTAGGGTTAACACAAAGGTTAATATTAGATTTAGCACTAGGTATAGCAGTAGTTTATGGTTTATGACATGGGTTAGATTTTGGGCTAGGTTAGGGTTAGATTTTGGACTAGGGTTAGTGCTGGTTAGGGTTAGTGCTAGGGCTAGGTTTCAGGCCTAGCGCTAGTATTAAGATTGGGGTATGGTTACAGTTAGCATCAGGGTTAGGGTTAGTGTTAGGTTTAGGTTAAGGGTTAGACTTAGGGTTAGATTTAATTTTGGGATTAGGGATAAATTTATGGCTCTCCATAGTGTTAGAGATAGGTTTATGGAAAAGCTTAACATTAAGGTTAGCCTTAATGTTAGGTCTAGGACTTAGCATTAGGATTATGATTAGGGATTAGGATTAGGGTTAGGGTTAGCTATAGGGTTAGGGTTCAGGCTAAGTGTAGGATTAGTCTTAGATTTAGGTTTAGGATTAGAGTCAGGGTTAGGTTTAGGGTTAGGATTTCAGTTGTGGTTAGTGCTAAGCTTAGGGTTAGTTAGAGTAAAACTTAAGATGAGGAGTAGGGTTTGGGTTATTTTTAGGGTAGGTTTAATGTTAGGCATTTGGTTATGATGATATTTAGGTTTATGGTTAGGATTATGTTCAGTTTAGGTAAGGATTATGTCTAGAGTTGTGTTTAGCATTAGGAATAGTGGTAGCACTAGTATTACTTTTAGGGCTATTATGTTTCAGTTTAGGGTTAGGTTTACAGTGAGTATTATAGTTAGGATTACTGTTAGGATTTGGTTTAGGGTTAAGTTTAGGTTTAGGGTTATGTTTCGGGCTAAGGTTAGAGTTAGGTAGAGGGATAGGTTTAGGGTTAGGAATAGGGTTAGTGCTAGGATTATGATTAGATCAAAGTTTAATATTAGGTCTATAATTAGTATTAGGGTTAAGACTATGGTTATGATAAGGTTTAGTGTTACGGTTAGACTTACAGCTAGGTTTAGGGTTAGGATGAAGAGTAGGCTTAGGGTTATGTTTAGGATTAGGGTTAGGGTTAATGTTAGTGCTAGGGTTAGAGTGAGGGTTAGGACTAGGATAGGTTTTAGGGTTATGATTAGATTTATATTTAGGGCTAGGGTTCTGGATACATTTACGGTTAGGTTTGGGTCTATGTTGAGGGTTAGGGTTCAGGTTACAGTTAGGGGTAGATTTAGGGTGAGGGTTAGTGTACGGTTAGGGTTAGTTTTAGGGTTAGGGCAAGGTTTATGGTTAAAACTTTGGTTAATGTTATTTTTGGTTCTTTAGGGTTAGTATTATGGTTTTGGTTACAATTCGGGTTAGGTTTAGGATTAGCATTAGGGCTATGTGTATGTATAGGGATAGGGCTAGGTTTACCTAACACTATACCTATGCCTAGACCTAAACCTAAGCACAACCCTAAGCCTAACCCTAACCCTAGCCATAATCATAAGCCTAAATTTAGGTTTAGAGGTAGCTTTATGGTTAGTTTTATGGCTAGGGGTACATTTAGGGTTAGTGTTAGTGTTAGAGGTTTGGTTAGAGTTAATGTTTGTGTCAGTGTTAGGAAGGTGTTTACGTTTAGAATTAGGGGTAGTGTTATCTGAGGGTTATGGCTTGAAATAATCTTAGGATTCTAATTAGGTTGTGTCTATGTTTATGGTCAGGTTTATGGTTAGGGTTAGGATTAGGAGAAGGGTTAGTTTTAGGATTAAGATAAGGGGTATGTTCAGGGATACTGTTTGGTTTTCATCTAGGGATACTTTTAGGGATTTGATTAGAGTTAAGGATAGTGCTATATTTCTGGTTAGGTTTATGGTTAGGGCTAGGGATAGTTTAGGATAACATCAATGTTTACTATTACTATGAGTTTTAGCTTGAGGTTTAGGGTTAGGGTTAGGTCTAGCATTATTATAGTTAGGGTTAAAGCTAGGGTTATTATTAGGTTTAGAATTAGTACTATGGTTAGTGGTAGGGTTAGGTTTACGATTAGGGCTGTGTTTAAGACTCAGGTAAGATTGTTCTAGCCTAAGGATTTGGGTGAGTGCTAGGATTATGTTTAGGGCTCGTGTCAACTTTAGGGATAGTGGTAGAGGTAGGGTTAGGACAAGGGCTACAGTAAGTTGAGGGTGAGTGTTAGGCTTAGAGTTTTGTTTAGGGTTATGATTATGCTTAGGTTTAAGTTTAGATTTAAGGATAGGTTTAGGTTTAGGTCTAGTGCTGTAGTGCAGGGGAGGTTTAGGGTTAAGGTTAGTGTTGGGGTTAGTTGTTAGGGTTAGGGTTAGCCTTAGTGTTAGGGTTAATGTTAGAGTTAGTTACTGTAGTTAAAATGAAAAAACAATAGAATTTCTCATTTCACAAAGGCCTTTATGAGTTGTATGAAAAGGGACTGTGGCATCAGTGTCCATCAGGTTGCTTAAGAAAAATATGTGTCACATCTGTTACAAAGTGCTTGCCTTCCCATAGAAAGCACAGTAGGCGTTCTGGTAGAGTTTGTGTTAGGGTTAGCAATAGTGTTAGGGTTATGCTTAGGGTTAGGGTTACAATAAGATGTTAGGGGTTTAGCCATAGTGTTAGGCTTAGGGATAGGGTTCAGCTTAGGATTAGAGTTAGGGGTTCGGGTTATGGTTAGGGTTAGGATTAGGCTTAGGGTTACTGTTAGGGTTAGGGTTAGGGCTAGAGTTAGGATATTTTTTACTGTTAGGGCTAGGGTTAGGGTTGGGCTTTGGTTGATTTTAGGACTGGGCAAGGTTAGGTTTTTGGATTATGGTTAGGATTATTGTAAGGATTATGGCTAGGGTTAGGTTCACGTTTAGAATTAGGGTTAGGTTAGAGTTAAGATTAAGTCAAAATTTAATAGTAGGCTAGGGTTAAGGTTAGGTAGAATATTAGTTTCAGGGTTATCATCAGGGTTGGCTTTTGTGCTAGGTTTCTGGATAGGAGTAGGGTTAGGATTGAGTCTAGGTTGTATATGGAAGTTTGGGATTAGCATTAGATTTAGGGTAGGTTTTGGTTTAGGTTTATGTGTAGGTTTAGTCTTAGCTTCACAGTAATCCTTAGGGTTAGGGCAAGGCTTAGTGTTAACGTTTGGGTTTGGGGTACATATTTGTGGTTAGTGTTGGGGTTTGTATAGGTTTGATCTAGGGTTGAGTTTAGGACTAGGGTTACGTTTAGGGATAGATTTTTTTTATGGTTAGTGTTAGTTTATGGTCAGGGCTATAATTAGGTTTAGGTCCAGGTTTAGGTTAAGAATTGCTGTTAGTGATACCAGTAGGTTTAGGGTTAAGTTTAGAGCTAGCGCTATACTTAAGGTAAGGCTTAAGTTTAAATTTAAGGTTAGGTTTAGGGTTAGGGTTAGGGTTAGGTTAGGGAGAGGGTTATGTTCAAGGTTAGGCTTAGTTTTATTGTTAGACGTAAGGGTAGACCAAGGATTAGGGTTAAGGTTTTCGTTAGGATCAGGTTTGGTCTAAGGTATATATTTAGGGGTAGTGTTAGGGTTTGCTTACAGTTTGGGTTAGCGTTAGGAGTAGGGCTAGGGTTATGTTTCTGGATAGGGCTAAGTTTATATTTAGGATTACATTTACTGTAAGAGTTAGGGTTAGTTTAGAATCAGTGTTGGGGTTAGGTGTAGGTCTAGGCATAAGTTTACGGTTATAATTAACACTAGGTTTATGGGTAGGTTTAGGGTAAGGATTGGTCTAGGTCTACTGTTAGTGTTAGCCTTCGGTTAAGATGTTGGGCTAGGTTAGTGTTTCGGTCTCAGTTAAGGCTAGGTTTAGAGTTAGGGTTAGGGCCAGAGTTATGTTTAAATTTAGGGTTAGGAAAATCATAGTATTTTAGATAAAGTGTGGCTACATTTAGGGTTAGGTTTGTAGTTATGTTTAGGGTTAGGGTTAGGATTACATCTAGGGTTAGTTTCAGGTTTAATATAAGGTTTAGGGTTAGGATTAGGATTAGTTTTT
>NW_008331559.1:12530-16444 GCF_000622305.1 Nannospalax galili
GGATGGGGTTAGGGTTACATTAGATTTGGGGTTAAGGTTAGGTCTAGGGTATGTTTAGGATTATGATTATTGTTAGGGGTAGGGTTAGGGTTAGGTTCAGGTTTAGTGCTATGGTTAGGGTTAGACTTAGGTTTAAGATTGGGTTTAGGGTTATGCTA
Source organism: Nannospalax galili (assembly GCF_000622305.1). Classification (NCBI taxonomy): domain Eukaryota; kingdom Metazoa; phylum Chordata; class Mammalia; order Rodentia; family Spalacidae; genus Nannospalax; species Nannospalax galili. The sequence goes on from NW_008331559.1 coordinate 12,689, forward strand.
AGTTTAGGTTTAGGGCTATTGCTGTATTTAGGGTTAAGGTTAGGTTTAGAGTTAGGGTTAGGTTTAGGGATACATTAAGTATTAGGGCAGGGTTAAGATTATCATCTGGGCTAAGATTATGTTAAGGTTAGTGGTAAGTTTAGAGCTAGCTTCATACTAGGTTTAGGTTTGTGTTAGGGATACAGTTAGTGTTAGAATTAGGGCTAAGTTTATGTTTACAGTTATGCTTAAGCTAAGTTTACAGATAGGGCTAGTATTAGGGTTAGGGCTATGGTTATTTTTAGGATTATGGAAAAGCTATGTGTTTGGATTATCGTTAGAGTTAGGGTTAGGATTTGTTCTTGGGTTAGGTTTAGGTTTGGGCTTTGGAATAGGGTTAAAGTAGAAATATGGTCAGGATTCAGTCTATGGGCAGTTTTAAGATTGAGATGAGCGTTAGTGTTAAGGGTAGGTTTAGGTTTAGGTTTATGGATAGGACTAGGCTAGGCTTAGGATTAGGTCAAAGCTTAATGTTAGGGTAGAGATAGTTTTAAGGTAAGATTAGGGTTAGGTTTAGGGCTAGGGTTCTGGATAGGATTAGGTTTAGCCTTGGGCCTAGGTTGTAGATTGAGAGTTAGGTTTAAGGTTAGGTTTAGGGGTGGTTTTAGGATTGGGCTACATATAAGATTATGCTTAGTTTTAGGATTAGGCTTAGGGTTGGGGCAAGATTTAGGGTTATGGTTATGGTTAATTTTGGACTACAGTATATATTTTGGATTATTATTAGAGTTTGAGTTATAGTTAGGGTTACAGTTAGAATTAGGGCTTGGGGTATGTTAAGGGATAGAGTTAGGTTTACAGTAAGGATTAGCTTTACAAATTGTAACGGACCAGCCAGGCCAGAGGAGCTCAGTCCGACGGGAGCAGGGTCCACAAAAGAGTGGAAAAGAATTCGGCAAGGAGTATGATAATATTAGGGTTAGGGGTAGGTTTAGGGCTAGTAATGGCGTCAGGTTTATGGATAGAGCTAGGGTTAGGATTAGGATTATTTCAAAGTTTAGTATTAGGGTATGGTTAGGGCTAGGTCTAGGATTAGTATTATGGTTATAGATAGGTTTAGGTTTAAGGCTAGGTTTCTGAAATGGTTTAGGGTTACTATTGTTTCTAGGTATTATATTGAATGTTGGGATTAAGTTTAGGGTAAGGACAGGTTTAGAGCTATGGTTACATGTATGTTTATGCTTAGTTTTAAGGTTTGGCTTATGGTGAGGGCAAGGTTTAGTGTTAGCATTAAGGCTTTGTTCATGTTCAAACTGTTTAGGTTAAGGGTTAGGATTAGGTTTAGGGTAAGGTTTGGGAGTTTGGTAATGGGCAGATTTTGGACTAAGTTATATATTTAAGGGTAGTATTAAGTTAAGGGTTAGGGGTAGATTTTTGGTTAGAGTTACACGAAGGGTTAGTGTTAGTTTTAGGGTTAGGGTTAAGGTTAAGTTTAGGACTGGGGTTACGTGTAGTGTTTGGCTGAGTCTTAGGTATAAACTTAAATTTAGTGTTAGAATTAGAGTTAGGGGTAAGATTTAGTCTTATGTATATTGTTTGGTTTAGCACTAGGATTATGATTAGTGTTAGGGTTACAGCTAGGCCTAGGGCTAGGGCTAGGGGTAGGTTAGGTTTATTGCTAAGGCTAATGTTCATATTAGCAATAAATCAAAGGTTAATATTAGGGTTAGAATTAGTGTTAATTGAAGGGTTTGTTTCAGGGTTGGTGACTGATAGAACTAGGGTTAGGATTTAGTGTAGGTTAGGATTAGGGCAGGGATTATGTTTAGGATTAGGTTATGTTTAGGGTTAGGCTTAGTTTTCGATGAGGGTTAGGGTTAAAGCTGGGCTTAGGGTTAGGGGTAAGGCTGTGTTTAGGGTTCGCGTGAGGTTAAGTGTTAGAATTATGCTAAGTGGTAGGATTAGGTTTACAGGTAGTTTTAGGATTACAATAGGATTATGCTTATGGCTCAGATTAAGTATAGGTCTATTTGTAGTAATAGGGCTAGACAGCATTAAGATTTGCACTAGGGTTAGGATTCCATTTATAGCTAGAGCTAGTATGAAGTTTAGCATTTGTTCATAAGTTAATATTAGGGCTATTGTTACGTCTATGATTAGGTCAAAGTTAGGCTTAGGGTTAGTTTTAGACCTTGGACTACGTTTAGGGTTAGAGTAGGTAGTAGCATGAGGTTGAGGGTGGCATCTAGCTTTATACTTATAGGGCTAGGGTTACGTCTATGATTAGGTCAAAGTTAGGCTTAGGGTTAGTTTTAGACCTTGTACTACATTTAGGGTTAGAGTCGGTAGTAGCATGAGGTTGAGGGTGGCGTCTAGCTTTATACTTAGGGTTAGTATTAGGCTTAGGTTCAGGCATAGGCTTAGGCTTAGGGCCACATTTAGGGTTTGGCTTAGGTTTAGGTTTACGTTTAGGGTTAGGGCTAGGTTTAGGGTTAGGTTTAATTGTAGGGTTTGCATTAAGATTAGAGCTCAGGATGTGCCTAGGATTTTGTTTAGGGTCAGTATTAAGTTTAGACTCTGGGTTAGGGTTAGGGCATGGTTTACATGTAGGGTTAAGTTTAAGTTCAGGTTAAGATTTATGTTAAGTGCTAGGTTTCTGGTAGGCGATAGGGCTAGGGTTATGTTTATGGTTAGGTTTTGGTTTAGAGTAATTATTAGGGTTAAGGTTAGGGAGGTGTTAGGGTTAGAGCTAGGGTTGGTTTTAGGGTTATGTTTAGGTTCAAGGTTAGGGCAAGTTTAAGGCTTGTGTTAGGGTTAAAGTTAAGTTTCGCTTTCGGTTATGGTTAGGTTTAGGGTTGGATCTAGGTTTATGTTTTTGTTAGGATTAGGGTTAGGCTTAGGGGTAGAGTTCGGGTGAGCATTTTTTTTAGGGTTATGATTATGTTTAAGGTTAGGTTTAGGGTTAGGGAAAAGGCTAAGGATAACAGTAGATATAGGGTTATGTTTAGGGTTAGGGTTGGGATAGAGTAAGGGTTAAGGTTATTGTTAGGGCTAGGGTCATGGTTAGGTTTAGGGTTGGATCTAGGTTTATGTTGTTGTTAGGATTAGGGTTAGGCTTAGGGTTAGAGTTCGGGTTAGGGTTAGGGTTAGGACTAAGGCTAGGATTAAGGTTAGGGTTAGGTTAGGGTTAGGGATAGGGTTAGGGTTATGGCTAGGGCTACTGTTAGAGTTAACTGTAGGGTTAGGTTTACTTTTAGAATTTGGGATCATTTTGGGCTAAGCTATGTTTTGGGCTAAAAGTTAGGTAGAAGGTGAGGGTTAGGGTTAGGGTTAAGTCCAGGGTTAGACATAGGTTTAGGAATAGGCTTAGTGTTAGTGCTACCATTAGGATTGATTTAGGCATAAGTTTATGGTTAGGATTGGGTTTAGTGTTTAGGCTTACGTTTGTAGCTAGGGCTAGTGTTCGATTTGGTAAAAGTAAAGGGTTAATATTAAGATTACTGTTAGGTTTAGGGTTAGGCCTAGGGTTAGTTTGAGGTTATGATTAGGGTTAGGATTAGGGCAAGTGTTACTGTTACATTTAAGGCTAGGGTGTTGTCACCATGCTCAATATGCAAACACACTGATCAATGTCCACAAACAATCCCCCAATGTGACATCACAATGCTCTACTGTCAAATCACAATGCTACAATCTGCCAACACTTTGGACAAATGTGCCATTATATTGCTCCAATGTGCCATCTCAATGTTACAATATGAATTCACAATGTTCCTC
>NW_008331559.1:20575-21278 GCF_000622305.1 Nannospalax galili
CTTGTGCCATTATATTGCTCCAGTGTGCCATCACAATGTTACAATATGATTTCTCAAAGTTCCATTGTGCCATCACAGTGCTCACTGTGCCATCAAAATGCACCATTGTGTCATTGTGTCGTCACCATGTAAAATATGCAAACACGGTGCTCAATATCCCCTCAGAAACCCCAAATGTAACATCATAATGCTACAATGTAACTTCACAATACCACAATTTGACATCAAAATGTTCCAATGTCACATCACAATTTTCCAAAATGACTTCACATGATCAATGTGCCAACACTATAGCCACATGAGCCACTATATTCTCCAATGTGCCATCACAATGTAACCTTATGACTGCACAATGTGCCATTGTGCCATCACAATGCTCATTGTGCTATCACAATGCACCAATGTGTTATTACATACATCCATTGTTTCATAACCATGCTCAATATGCAAACACATTGCTCAATCTCCCCTCAAAAATACCCTAAAGAGAAATCACAATGGTAAAATGTGACATCACAGTGCTCCAACGTAACATCAAAATGCTCATATATTCCAGCACTATGGCCACATGTATCATTATAATGCTCTCCTGTGCAATTACAATGTTACAATATGACTTCTTGATGTTCCATTGTGTTATCACAGTTCTCACTGTGCCATCGAAATGCACCATTGTGACATTACAATGATTCATTGTGTTGTC
>NW_008331560.1:0-342 GCF_000622305.1 Nannospalax galili
CTCACACACACTCTCACACACACACTCACACTTACACACTCACACACACACATACTCACACTCGCACTTACACACTCACACACACACACTCACACACACTCACTCACACACTCACACACACACACACTCACACACACACTCACACACACTCACACACACACTCACACACACACACACACACACACTCACACACAGACACTCACACACACACACTCAGACACACTCACACACACTCACACATACTCACACACACACTCACTCACTCACTCACACACTTACACACACACACACGCACACACACTTACACACACACACTCACACACACACTCACTCACACACACT
>NW_008331561.1:0-639 GCF_000622305.1 Nannospalax galili
GCAGCTATGCCACAGGCCCGCTTCCTCCGGGCACATTGAATTTGGTAAATCATGTTTATAGTGATAATGATGATAAAGGAGAAGTACAAATCAGAATAATATAGAGTGTGCTCTAGGCCTTTCCCCTGCCGTTGCCCCTAAGTCATGATGCTAGTATATTTCCTAAAGTATTCAGTTCTACGAGGAACCCTTTGATTAATGTTGCAGCACTACTGCTGTGTTAAAATTGATATCTCAGAACATCACTGAGGCATTGGAGATAAAATCATTCGTGTAGTTGAAGGCAGGCATACTTTCGGTAAACCAAAGAGTAGATTTATTACAGGAACAAGTAGATATCTTAAGGCAGTTAATGTTTGTGGGATGTATTTATCATATACCTGGATTATGAATAACCTCTGTGGAGTATCTTAATTTCTCTAAGGCAGGTAATCTATCTAGAGAACTCTCTACAAGCTTTCCAAGACAACTGGAGCGAAGATACAGGCATCAATTGTGGCAGTGAATGCTGCAAGAGTAAAGAAGGTCTCTGTAGAAGACTGGATGAAGACCCTCCAGAGAGCCTTTTCCTTCCTCAAGGACCGGGGGGGGATGGCTTTTTGGGAATTCCTGCCGGTTGCTGTTTGTGTCTGTATGGTT
>NW_008331562.1:0-581 GCF_000622305.1 Nannospalax galili
CACACATACACACATATACACACCACATACACACAAACATATACACAAACATATATACACGCACATATACACACATATACACACACATATACAAACAGATACACACACACAAACACACACACTCACATACACACACATACGAACGACATACACACACATACACACACATACACACACACATACACATGAACACACATACAGAGATATACACACACATGCATGCACATACACACACATACACATACACCCATACACACACATGCACACACACACTTGCACACACACACACATACACACACACATGCACACTCACATACACATACACACATACACACACACACAGACACATGCACACACATACATACACACACACACATGTACTCACACATACACACATATACACACACATACACAGATATACACACATATACACACACATACACACAGATACACACACACACACACATACACACACATGCACATACACACACATTCACACACATACACACATATACACACACACATACATTCACACACATACACACACATACACACATACACACATATACACATACACACAT
>NW_008331563.1:0-308 GCF_000622305.1 Nannospalax galili
GTTTTTAGTGATGAATGCTTGGGAGGGGGCCCCTACTCCCATCAGTTGGGGTCCTGGTATCAATTCCCAGTGTGGGGGAACCTCAGAGCACCTTAAGATGGTTTTATCAGCCCCAGTGTCAAGGAGGCATTTGAAAGGTTAATTTTGGATGGGTATTTATTGTAATACTGGTTACCCATAATGTTCGTGGCTTCCCTCTTGTTAGTGGGGCTGAGGGTTGCCCCGGAAAGAGTTTAAAGGTGGCAAAGGTTTTCTAACTCTGTCATATTTAGATTTACAATCTCTTTTCCAGTGAAAGCCCCTTTTAC
>NW_008331564.1:0-438 GCF_000622305.1 Nannospalax galili
GGTGATAAACCAGAGGGAGCAACATTCTGATGAGAAATAAGCTTGCTGCTCCTCTCACTGCCTAGATTTCTATGGAACCTACTGGTTTCATTTTGATCTAGCAGGAGATGCAATGTCAGGGTCTTAACCTTTACCTAAAAAGGACCTCATGGATGAAGGCCATTCTGTGGTTAGAGTTAGTATTGCTTTAACTGTTGACAGTGTTTTTCTGTCCATGTTTCTGTTACTTTATATTTAGGGGGAAAATTATTCTGAAACTTAGAAGAACTTGATTGGGAATCTAGTTTTCTACTGAAGAAATGTTAATAACATCTTTAAACTGACTTTATAAATACTATATATCCTGTTACTTTAAAACTTTTTTTTTTCCCATTTAAACAGGTCTTTGCAAAAACAGAAGCACAGAGAGGAGGGTATATAGAGCTGGCTCTGCAGACT
>NW_008331565.1:0-849 GCF_000622305.1 Nannospalax galili
AGACATGTGTGACTAAGAAACTTATTCAAATATGTGAAGGTGTAGTGAGAATAGTTATTCTGTTCATATATTTTCATTGTCTACACTGATTTGTCTAACCATACCTTTAAACTCACCAGCCTTAAAACTTAACAGTTTCCTACATACATGCATCCTTATGCCAGCAATATTTAAGTCTGCCTCAATCCCTCCCCCTCCCTCTCTCTCTCTCTCTCTCTCTCTCTATCTCGCTTATCTGTAAGGTCCAGCCCAAATATGATTTCTCTTGGCAGTGTTCCATAAGCAGTCTTCTTGCCATTCCCAGAAGAATGTTTCTTTTTTGCTATATTGTTACATAGTGAATTTTCCTGTCTTCAAGGGCATATCACATTGTGTGTTGTGCTTTATATTTATATCTGGTCTCACAACCATGCAGTGAGTCATTTGTGGGTATGGGTTATAGATACCTTTCTGGTCCTCAGCTCTGGCAAAGCACATATTAACTGCTCAGTTAATACCTTACAAACTGTGTTGCCTCTTTTAAGTTCTATCATTTAATAGGCTTGAACACATTGTTTGTTGTCAATAAATGCTGTTTGAAATAAGTAACCTAGTATCCTCTTGTTCATTGGTGCTAGCACATATTTATTTTTGACATGGCAATAGATTTCATAGGCAGGATTATAAAGCCTACATTAGGATAAGTCCCGTAGCTCCCAAAGCTTCATGCCAGGCCACAGTTTACAGCAGAATGCACAGAACTCACTCTAGACTTTAAGTTTTTTTAAGTACACATGTTCAAAAAATAGTTTTCTTTTTTTTCTGTTGTTGAAAAGGAGGTGAGGAGGAAGATGTGCAGAGCCTCAAACT
>NW_008331566.1:0-948 GCF_000622305.1 Nannospalax galili
CTTTAGTGTCAACTTGACACACCTGGGTTGAGGGAGCCTCAATTGGGGGATCATCTCTATCGGACTGGCCTGTGGCCATGTCTGAGGAGCATCTTCTTGATGAGTGATGTGGGAGGGCCCAGCCCACTGTGGGTGGTGCCACCCCTGGGAAGGTGGACCTGTGTTGCATAAGAAAGCAGGCTGAGCAGGGGCCAGGGGAGCAAGCCAGTAAGCAGTGCTCCTCCATGGCCTGTGCTCCAGCTCCTGCCTCCAGGTTCATGCCCTGAGTTCCCACCTTAGGGTCCCGGATAAACTGTGACCTGGGAGATGTAAAATAAAATAAACCCTTTCCTCCCCAAGTTGGTAGTGGTCAGAGTGTTTTGCCACAGCAATGGAGAGACAAACTAGGACACAAAATAACAACAGTAGGTTCCACCCTATGACCTCCCCAGCCATGGACTTTTGACCAGGTTTACAGTACCAAGCACAGATTCCTTCCTATGGAACAGAAAACAAAAAGTGGCTGGTTACCCTATAACAGTCATGCCACTGATGCATCTATGGGCACATCTTACCTAGAAGGTTGTTATTGCAGCATTCAGGGTTCAGTACGAAGATTGACACTGATGTCTTTTCCTCCCAGGAGCCTGAATAACACCTTCCATCACTGTGAAAGCTAGCCCTCAACATTTATCAGAAAACTTCTTTTTTGTGGTGGACAGTAGTTAATGCAGTGTCTTATAACTAGTCAACGTGCTAAGAATAAGTGACCAAGTGCTTACCTCTAAATGGGACATCTTATCATCCCTCTCCACCTCCAGGGTCATGGAATGTCAGAGAAAAGGAGGCAGAAAGAATGTAGAAGTTGGCAGATGGGAAGTACTGTGAAATGCTTCATTCAATATTTATGGATACAATTACCCTTATCAATTATCCATACTTGTATGTATAAGATGTCAAAGAGCATAT
>NW_008331567.1:0-1170 GCF_000622305.1 Nannospalax galili
GTGACACAACCTAAGAACGGCAGAAATGCATAAGATTAGAGGAAGGAGATAGCCATCTCCACTCAGGGAGCTGTCTATGAGGTGGTAACCCATGAAATATAGTCATTCCAGCATTAAAATAAAATAAAAGGGGGAGACGTGGCGCCCTAAAGGCCCCACCTTTTAGAGGTCCGAGAGGAAGTTACTGGGGTGTGGCCTGACTTGCTTTAAAAGTCTGAAGGATACTTCTGCACTGCTGAGGTGTGCATGAACAGTACGTGACCATCCTTAAGATACATCCTCTGGGGGAGGGAGGATTTTCAAGTGCCTTTATAAGCTCTGTAACACCTGTATTAAATGAGGCCCTGCTTGACTAGGCTCCCTCTTCGGTCTGATTTTCCCTGGTACTGGGTGTGGAATGGGCTGGTGAATGGTGTGCTTCCTCATCCCCCAAAATCACTGCGTGTGGGTCGCTGGCTCAAATCCCCCGCAATGTTGCTCCTCTGTGACAAAACTATAGCCCCCTGTGCCACATTACTGCTCCATGATGTCATCACAATATTTCAATATGACTTCACATTGTTCCATAGTGAAGACACAAGGCTCCAATGTGACATCACAATGTTCCAATGTGCCAACACTATGCCCCATGTGCCATCAGTATGCTCTGTGGTACCATCACAATGTGACAATATGACTTCACAAGGTTCCATCGTGACAGCACAATGCTTCAATATGTCATCACATTGCTCCAATGTGCCAACGGTATTGCCCCATGTGCCATTATATTGCTCCAATGTGCCATCACAATGTTAAAATGTGACTTCTCAATGTTCCATTGTGACATAACAGTGCTCCAACATGACATTACACTGCTCCAATGTGCCAACACTATTGCTCCATGTTCCATTATATAGCTCCAGTGTGCCATCACAATGTTACAATATGACTTCACAATGTTCCATTGTGATATCACAATGCTCCTTGATGCCATCATAATGTTACATTAAGATTTCCCAATGTTCCATTGTGTCATCACAATGCTCCAATGGGACAACAAATAGCAGTATGTGCCATTGCAATGTTACAATATGACTTCACAAAGTTCCATTGTGATTTCACAATGTTCCAATGTAATTGCACAATGCTCCCATGTGAGAACTCTGTCAGCACATGTGCCATAACAATGCT
>NW_008331568.1:0-707 GCF_000622305.1 Nannospalax galili
TGTGGAGAACTCTTAAAAAACTACAAATGAACCTACCATTTGACACACTTAAACCACTCCTTGCCGTATACCCGAAGAACTCGTCCTATTGCAGAGACACTTGTACATCCATATTTGTTGCTGCTCTTTTCACAATAGCTAAGAGATGGAAGCAACCTAGGTGTCCCTCAATTGATGAGTGGATAATGAAAATGTGGTTCATATATACGATGGAATTTTACTCAGCAGTAAAGAAAGATGAAATCATGAAATTTGCAGGTAAATGGATGGAACTAGAATCTGTTATACTAAGTGAAGTAACACAATCTCAGAAAAAAAATCGACATATGTTCTCCCTCATATTTGGATCCTAGGATCAGACTCTGATAAATAAGTATGCAAACAGACATAACTGCAGGAACCAGGACAAGGGTAAGGAAACAGTGAGGTAAAGGAAGGAGAATAATAGTAGGTAACAGACCTTAATAAGGGAGATATGGATGAAAATTGGGTTATATTAGGGGAGGGGGAGGGAAGGGTATACGAGGAACCTAGGGGATAAGGAGAAAGAAGCAGTTCAACAGAGGTAGGATCATAGGAGCAAGGGTATTAGTAAGGAAGAAAGGGGGGAAGTGGGGGCACCTTTAGTGGGAAAACCATGATAGATGGGGGAGACTATACAAGAGAGAAGCAATGCCTAGCTAGTCACAAAAACCAGAGGGAACCAT
>NW_008331569.1:0-403 GCF_000622305.1 Nannospalax galili
GAGCCGTAGGCCCCTACCCCAGGAAATAGCAAGACCTGATTCCTGGCAAAGTTGTTTTTTAGACATCAAGGCTGGCCTGATTTGAGATTAACCAGATGACTATACTTGAAAGCCTCTTACAAACATGTTGTTCTAACCTGGGCACTTAACACTTGAGAGACTCTCATTTTTCATGTAATTGTTAAGAAACTTTGGTATTATTTTGTAATTATATAAGTGTAACTTCTTAATTGATTTATAACTTGTTATATAGAATTGTGGTGTTATTATGGAATTTACTCTGTGATCAATTGGTGTGGTGTTATTGTGATATTCGTTCTGTTAATTGAATTGTTCTACTTTAATGGAATTCTCTCTGCCAACTTCCCCCTCTCCTCCCTATAAAAACTTTGTGTGAATGTTC
>NW_008331570.1:0-403 GCF_000622305.1 Nannospalax galili
GCAATGCTGACAGCATGCACAAGACACAGATTTCCCGAAGCCAGACAAAATTCCAGCATAGAAATTGGGAGGTGTTTGAGAAATCCCAACCTTAGCTGAGTAACTATTGACAGCCAGTAGTTGTTGGGAAAGGGAGAGCCAGTTTTCATTAAGGATGTGACACTAGATTGGTTTACCAAGCTGCAGTGGATTGAACCACACCAAAGGGCATTTGGGGACACAAACTTGACTCAGTAGGCTTTAATGTATATGACAGAGTACATGAAATCAAGTGGGAGCACTAAGAATAGTGCAGATAGGAGAAGCGTCTCAATGTGATCAAAATAAATTTATGAACATAGCAAAAATCTGGTAAAAAAATAACTCGAATTTAAAAAGTGGCAAAGTGATATCTTGTCATTTG
>NW_008331571.1:0-1386 GCF_000622305.1 Nannospalax galili
GCATCTGAGGATTCTAAATCCTCAGCCTCCTCAGGGTTCTCCCACACATCTTCATCCCACATCTCCAATCTTTTCCTACCAATGCCTGCGCCTTTACTGCTGACACCATTTGAGGCTGGGAATTAAATTTATGTTGCAGGTCAGCCAAACGTATAATAAGGGCTCCAGCTTGATTTTCTGCAGCTTTAGCTCTCTGGCTGCTGGAGAGAAGATTCTCTTCCAGGGTTTTGGGGAACCCTGCTGTTAGGGTTGCAGAATCTCCATGTCCAGACAGCCCTGAGGGGCTTGGCACCAAATGGAAGAACTCCCCTTTTCAGCAGGGGGCCTCCTGCTCTCTTCCTGGCTCACCTTGAAGTGCCGCCAAACACAGATGCCTCATCTGAAACATGACCTCTGGCATAGAAACTACCAGGTTTTTTCTATATGATAATCAGGCATTGCCTGATAGTCTGGAAGATAGAAGCCCACTGCCACATGTAAATAAAGCATACTATGAGCACCTATCAACTGAGGCTTTTGCTACTGCCTCCACACTATAAATTCTCTAGTTTTCCCACTAATAAACAGAGCTCTATTCACTGTGCCTGGAGCTGTTTTCACTGTGTCTGGAGCTGTATCATTGCTGCTTCACTGTGCCTGTGATCAGTTTCCCTGGAAGGGCTGTCTTCCATCAGCACTCACTGGCCATTCTGACCCCGTTCACTGCTTCTGCTCTCCCTGCCCTTGTGGACCAGTGGCCAATGACCCACGAGGAGAGGGAGAGCCTCCCACAGCTGGCCCGAGCCTCCCGCAGCTGGCCCGAGCTGCCCTGCGCCAGGGCACACTTGGAAACATTTAAACTATTGATTCGAATATGGAGCTTGTCAATTTTATCATTAAGCTCATTTTTTATCTTCATCACTTTATCCAGAGATGCTAGAAGTAACCAGCCAGCATCATTATTTTTCTTATTTTCCCACAAATCGTCAAACGTTTTATGTATAGAGTCACTAAATTTCTTGCTATTCACAAGAGGTGAGTTAGGAGATTCAAATGGGCCTATCTCCATAATTGTTTCAAATAGTCTACACCACGGATTTTCAGTACTCTCCATGCTATCTGAAGACTCTGACTTGGAGAGCCTGCTCCAAATACCAACAAGCCCATTAAAGAAATTCATTCTTTCAATTCTGTTTCCCTAGAACCACTCCTGGTACCACAATCTGTATTAGTCAGGGTTCTCCAAAGAAACAGAACCAGTAGAATGAATATGTATAGAGATTTATCAGCTTAGCTCACAAGATAGAGTCCGAGTAGTCCAACAATGCTGCACCACACTGGAGAGACTGAGAATCCGTAGTTGCTCAGTCCACAAGGCTGGATGTCTCAGTAGTCCCAATCTGGTGC
>NW_008331571.1:1486-2898 GCF_000622305.1 Nannospalax galili
CAAAAAGCCTGGCATTCTGCTCTGCCTTGGTCTTTTATACTGGCTGCCATCAGAAGGTAACACCCACATTTAGGGTGTGTCTCCCGGCTTTAGATGATCCAGTCAAGAAGATCTCTTTCATTTCAGTTAATCCAAGATCCAATCAAGTTGATACCCAGGATTAGCCATCACACCCAGTATTTTCTTTGCTAAATAAATTTATAACTATAATCTATAATTATAGTCTAAAACATTACCAATGCATCTACATACACAGGAAACTGCACTGGAATTTTTAACTGTCTTTAATTGTGAATTTTCTTTCCACTCGTGTTTAATCACTACCTCTTAATATTATGTCTGCTAATATCACTTTCTAGTATACTTCATATCAGAACTAGAAGTTTTATAAATGGAAAGCACTGGTTTTAAAATATTAGCTGGTTCTGAAATAACTCAAGACCCGCCGACGTGCCTTATCTCAAGTGCTAAGGCCAGGCACCTGCTCACACCAAGCATAGCACCCTGTCTTTCTCCAGATTTCTCTGTAGTCCCGGGAAGGAGGCTCCTCCCACACTCATCCTGGAGTTCTAAAATGGAACAATAATGAACCATTTCATTACTGATCAAGTGAAAGCTTAAAATTTTGACTGTAAATATTGAGCTGACTCTTAATTCTAAAATAAACATGACAATGAAAGAAACAAATGTAATAGATATAGGACGGCATCATCAGATCCATGTGAACTGCAGAACAGGGAGGGGAGTCATGTTGCGAAGCTTAAATATGTCAATTACTTTCAACACTGACAGTCAGTGACTGGGCATTTGTGGATTACATGTGGTCATTCATTCCGTTTTCTATATAATGTATAAAGCACACGGCTGTTGGAGATTCTGCACAGGAGACTAGTGTGTATAGGACGGCATCATCAGATCCATGTGAACTGCAGAACAGGGAGGGGAGTCATGTTGCGAAGCTTAAATATGTCAATTACTTTCAACACTGACAGTCAGTGACTGGGCATTTGTGGATTACATGTGGTCATTCATTCCGTTTTCTATATAATGTATAAAGCACACGGCTGTTGGAGATTCTGCACAGGAGACTAGTGTGAAGATATGCATGGGCCACACAATGAACCTGATGGATACTGAGTATGTGAGACTCCCATCCCTAATGTAGATACTGCAGGACATGATGCCCTGTGTGTTAGCATGCCTTCTGACATGGCCAAGTTCAGGCCCCTTCAACACAGATCTACCTTTAGACCCCTGATATAATCTTCTGACAGATTACAAATGTTCATACACAGCTTTTGTTGCAACAGGCTTAGGAGCAAATCTCCCTTAGTGATGCCCCTCCCTGAGGACATGTAAAGATGAGGATGAAATCATTGCATCTGAGGCGAGAAGAGATGGTCCCAAGTATA
>NW_008331571.1:17004-18269 GCF_000622305.1 Nannospalax galili
TGTAATGTAAGTGGCTACTTCATGTGTGGAAATTAATAAACCATGCTTTGTACCCTGTGTACTTATGTGGATGTCACTTTATTTTTGACGCCCTCTCAGGCTCAGGTTCCTGACATGACCATGATTCTCACTCTGATGCTTTTCTTCTTGCTCCAGACTCTTCCCCTCCTCTTGTGCAGACAGACTGATCCCAGGTGCTTTTGGAGACTCAGCAATGACAATGGAAGTATTCAGAATGGTTTTTTGTGACCCTTCATGCACAACACGGCTCCCAGAAGAATGATTATGTGGACAGTATTTTTTCATTTATTATTCATGTTTGATCATAGCTCGTGCATGAGAATGATGGAAAAATAGATCAGCATTCTGTCTTCTGTTGTGATCATCCCAGTCACAGATGGGACATTTAAAAATTTTATTTTTCTTTGTTGCATTCTTCCCAGTGCTGGCAGCTGTGAGGTGGCTCATTCTACCTTGTTCCATCATAGGTGTTCCTCCTTCCAATAGTTTTACCTGCATGAGGTGCAGCAATGTCACATAGACACAAACCAAAATACTGAGACAATTTTGATATGACAGGGACATAGCAGTGTGTCCCTTTAGGGGCCTGGTAAGGTTTTCTCTATTACCATGGAACTCCTAATGCCTTTGCTGACTGTCCACTGGTAGACTTTGTTTTTATTTTTGTCAGTTTCATACATGTGTACAATGTGCTATGATCATGTCCTCCCTCTTTATCCTGTCCATCCCCTTCCCGCTACCACTAACTCTGTTCTCCCTCCCAGATATTCTCTCTTCTACCTTCATGAATTTTTATGTGCAGACTTTTCATTTAGAAATGTATTTGCTCTTTTAAGTTAATTGTGCATCATCATTTTGTGGCAGTGGTGCTCCATGCTTTCTGGAGCTTAAATCAGTAACAGGAACGAGAGATCTGAAAACAGGTATTTGTTGTCCCATTGATTCTTTTTCACTTGAATAAGTACAGACAGTATTGGAATCAAACTTTAGCATAGAAATGAATGACAGAGGCATTTGGGGATTTCCACAGACGTGCTCCATTCCTGTGAGAGGAGGACATAAGCAGAATCTGCTGATGTTATGTCCTACTGTATGCAAGTGTCCTGGGCAATGTTTGGGTAGCTGCCAACATTTCAGAACATAATTATGTGTCACAAATTGTGTCATTTTTTCTCCATGATCAAAGATTTCTGTATTTGTCATGTGTATTCATTTCTAGATTTTTTACTATATTTTTACTATAG
>NW_008331571.1:19722-20789 GCF_000622305.1 Nannospalax galili
ATATCTTGTGTTGTTTATGATTCTGATATGAGAATTAAGTTGAAGTATTCTTCTGTTTGTATTATCAGAATACCACCTAGATCCTTTATTTCTTGGTTATGTAAAGCTGGTTGTTACAAGGTTCATGTTTTCTTGGGTTTAATTTGGAGGGAACTGATGGCTTCATACCATCTATTCAGGAGTACCCACAGAAGCCCAATTCAGGTTCCAGTCCTGTGTACTCAGGCTTCCTTCACCATTTGGATGCAGGATCTGGGAGCTTTCTGGCAGTCCACCCTGAATGTCTGCTAGGATATCAGGATTGGCCTACAAAAGCCAGATTTGCCCTGGTGCCTGGGGAGGGGCATCACGAAATCCCAGGTAGGGGGATGGGTATGGCACAATAAGGGGAATCTCACCACCACATGGAGACAGGGTTGGGGAAAGGGAGGGGCTCTCAGGCAATCCCCTTCCTTCTCAGCCCCTCTGTCAGAGAGAGGCCAGAGGGAGGGAGAACTGGGCACTCTCTGAGGGTCTGCTGAGATCAGAGCTGCTACAACTATGGAGGTAGGAACCCACCCTCTCAGGCTGTCTGGTAGGTTCTCATCCTTAGCCTACCAAAGTCAAGATCTGCCCTAGGGCCTTGGGAGGGGCCTCATGAAATCCCAGATAAGGGTATGGGTATGGCACAATTAGGGGAAGCTCACCACCACATGGAGGCTGGACCCGGGGGCTCTCAGGCAGTCCCCTGTGTTCTCAACACCTCTGTCAGAGAGAGGCCAGAGGGAGGCCAGAACAGGGCACTCTCTGGTGGTCTGCTGAGATCAGAGCCGCTACACCAATGGAGGTCAGAACCCACCCTCTCAGGCTGTCCAGAACAATAGTTTTTTTAGTAGTCTAGAATTTACATGTGTATTAATGAGTCATAAAATATTAAATTAATAATATTTGTTTTGATGTTATTACGAATGTTTCTGCATTTGAGGGTCTTATTGTTTCAGTAGTCAGAAAAGACCATTTGAAATTAAAGCATTTAATGGCCAAAACACTCAAGGCTTTGAAATAGAAAGGATTATATTCAACACAAT
>NW_008331571.1:20876-27831 GCF_000622305.1 Nannospalax galili
ATGGAAAGGACTAGAAATAGGGCTACTATTAGGGTTAGTATTTGGATTATGAATATAGTCACAGTCAGTACTATGTCTAGGCTAGAGCTACAGTTACAGCTCAGGCAAGGCCTTGGTCAAGGGTTAGGCCTATGGCTGTGGCTATGTTTAGGTCTAGGGCTAGTGCTTATGTTTGAGGTAGGTTAATTATTAGGTTTATAGTTAGGGTAAGGGTTAGGAAGTTGAGACTGGAGTTAGAGCTAGGGCTAGGTTAAAGGTTAGCCCTGGTTTCAAGCTACATTTAGGGGTAAGATGAAGTCTAGGTCTAGGCCTAGGGCTATGACTAGGAATAGGGTTAGGATTATTGTTAGGTTTTAGGGTTAGGGTTAGGTTCATGGCTAGGACTAGGACTAGGGCTAGAGCTAGGGTTAGGGTAAGGGTTAGGGTTAGTGTTAATGTTATGTTTAGTACTGGGGTTCTGACTAGGTTAGGTCTAAGTTCACGGCTAGGATTAGGGCCAGTTTTAGGGGTAAGATTAGGAATAGTTTTGGGCCCACAGCAAGAGCTAGAAGTAGGGATAGTATTAAAGTTAGGATTTGGGTGAAGGTCAGGGTCAGTGCTACATCTAGACTAGGCAAGGGCTAGAACTAGGACTTGCACTACATCTAGGGTTAGGTCCAGGCCTATGCTTATGGTTAGGGTTAGAGTAAGGAATATTGTTAGTGCTACCACTATGGATAGGTTTAATAACAGGGTTTGGTTAGGTTTAGGGCTAAATCTAGTTATAGGGCCAGGATAGATGGCTATCTGTATCACACCACCCATATCACTATTAAGGAAAATGCTAGACCGACTTAGTCATTCAAGGTGTTAGAAAAATTGACAAATCATGACTTTGTAACAGTTTGCTTTTCCTTAACAGACACTATAATTCTATCTAAGCTTTCAGTACAGTGGAAATGATATGGAAATAATCACTATCTGTATCACATGTTCCTTTTCACTTCTAAGAAGAAATACTAGGCCAAGTAGGTCATTCAAGGAGTTACTGTTTCCTTTTCATTGGTATACAATATAGTTCTATCATGGCATTAAGAGCAAAGGCAATTGAAAGGTAGAATGGCTCTGTGTATCAGATATCCTTTGCCCTTCTAAGAAAGAAAGCTATATGAAGCAGGTCAATCAAGGCATTAAAGAAGAGGACTTACCACTTGAGTTTGTATTCTCTGGTAAAAAATATAGTGTTAAGAATTGAGGACAATGAATATGAAATAGAAGGAACAGCTATGTAAATCACACATTCCTTTTTTATGGTTAGGGTTAGTTGCTAGGGCTATTCCTAAGGCTAGAGATAGAACAAAGACCAGGTAAGGGCTAGGAAACATTAAGGGTGTAGGCTTATGATTTGGATTAGGGTTAGGGTCAGGGTTAGGGGTAGGGTTACGGATAGGACTAGAGTTAAGGCTAGGGCTAATTACAAACATGGGCCTAGGTTTAGGACTAGGTTTAGGTATAAGGTTAGGTCTAGGTCATGGTTTAGGCCTAAGGGTAAGGACAGGTTAGCCATAGCCCTAGGCCTCTAACCCAAGCCTCCTCATAGCCCTTACCCATTTAAGAACTCGAATTCTAAGCCTAAACTTAGACCTAGTGCTAGCCATAGCCCTATACTTGATTCTTACCTTAAACCGAAGCCTAACCCTAATACTAACACTAGGCCTAACCTAACTCTAACTCTTGCCCTAGACAAAGTCATATCCCCAGTCCTAAACCTAACACTAACCTTAACAATAAACCTAGGCCTATTCCGAACTTTAAACCTAGACTTAACCATAGCCATTGCCATAGGCCGAAACCTAGACCTAGTCTTATACCTAGCACTAGCCATAACAGTAGCCTTAGCCCTATTCCTCCCTTTAGCAATAACCCTAACTGTAAGCCTAAATGTAAGCTTACCCTAGCCTTAAACCTAGACTTAACCTTAACCCTAACCCTAGTCATAGCCCTATGCCAGGCCCTAACCTTACCTACAGCCCTAGCCATAGTCCTAGCCCTAATCCTAGCCCCAACTCTCCACTAAACCTAGAACTAACTATAGCCCTCACTGTAGCCCAAACCTTAGCAATAACTCTCACTCGAACCCTAAACCTAACACAAAACATAGCCTGAGCTGTATCCATAAACCTAGAACTAATCCAAGTCCTAGCTATAGCCCTAAACACAGCCCTAAACCTAGTCATAGGCCTAAACTTAACTCTAACCCTAATCATAGCCCTAGCCCTAGTCCTAGCACTAAAACTATTCCTAACCCTGGATATACTGCTAGCCCTTGCTCTAAATTTAACCCTAGCCCTAGCCCAAGCCCTTGCCATACCAGTGATGTTATCACTAGCTCTAGCTTAACCTTTATCCTAACTGTAGGTTAGGGTTAGGCGGGTAGACTTAGGTCTAGGGGAAAGGCTAGGGATAACTTCAGCGTTAGGGTTAGGGTAATTACTAGAGGTTGGGTAAGTGTTAGGGTTAGGGTTATAGTTAGGGCTAGTGCTGGTATAGGGCTAGGATTGGGGCTAGGGCTAGGCTTAGGCCTAGGGCTAGGGTGAGATTTAGGATTAGGGTTACTGTTGGGGTTAGGGTTAGTACTGGGTTTGGGCTAAGTCTAGACCTGGGGTTGGACTAGTAAAAGGGCTAGATTTAGGCTTAGGTTTTGGGCTAGGGTTTGGTCTGGGGTTAGACCTGGAAGTGAGGATCTAGGCACCAGTGAACAAAGAGAGTGAACTTCGAAAGAAAAAGTGTGATACAGAAAAGGGCTATGGACCTGGAGGGGTTGATCCAGGGGACTAGTGAACTTGGATTGGAGGCCTGAACCCTGGAGGGCAGTCTAGGGAGCAAGGTGATCATGGTGCTGATGGAGTGTCCAATTGTCAGAACCAACTTAGAGAGGCTGTGCTGGACCCAGACACCGGTGGAGGTCAGGATCCTCGAAGGGTACCGGCGCCTATCAGACATGGAGGACCAGTAGGTGCTCTGAAATCAAGGTCCTGGAGAGTGAGAAAAAGGTGTGGTAACTAGGGCAGAGCCTCAAAACTAGAGGGCAAGATGAGCACTAGTGCAGGGCTAATGAAAAAAGGTGTCGTGGATAGCAGAGGAGGTGCCTGATTCTTCCTTTGAAATAAAACAGTACTTGATTTAATTTGGCAGGAAGCCAAAGTTGAGAGACTTTTAAAAGACACTGTGAGCTGGGTGTGGTGGCACACGCCTTTAATCCCAGCACTTGGGAGGCAGAGGCAGGCAGATCTTTGTGAGTTCGAGGGCAGCCTGGTCTACATAGTGAGTTCCAGGACACCTGGGGCTATAGGGAGACCCTGTTTCAAAAAGACAAAAAAGAGACTTTGAAATTTTAAAGTATTTTAGTTTCCTAAAAGATGGTGGGACTATTAACATTGTATTGTTTGAGGTTGTGATTTTAGCTTCATACCTTGGGGAAAAGAAATGGAAAGCTTGGGGTTTAATAGTTATGTGTTTGTGTGTCAAGGTCCCAATGGGTCAATTATGCTGGATAGCTTTAGTTGTCAACTTGACACACCTAGGTAGAGGGAGCATCAGGTGGGGAATTGCCTCCATTGGACTGACCTGTGATGACTCTATGGAGAATTTTCTTGACTGTTGAGTAATGTGGGAGAATTGGGTCACCAATGTGCAGGTGGTCCTGTGTCGCATAAGAAAGCAGGCTTAGTTAGCACAGGCCAGGGGAGCAAGCAAGTAAGCAGCATTCCTCCATGGCCTGTGCTTCAGCTCCTGCCTCCAGGTTCCTGCCCTGAGCTCCTACATTGGGCTCCCTGATGAACTTTAACCTGGATGATAAAAGCCAAATAATCCATTTCCTCCCCAAGTTGGTATTGGTCAGGGTATTTTCTCTCAACAATCGAAGGCAAGCTAGAACAGAAATTGGGAACAGGAGTGGGGAATTGCTGTGAAAGACCCGACCTTAGTGTTTTGGGAGAATTATGGGAGTTTTTGGAACTTTGGGTTGGAAAAGTCATTCATTGCTTAGAGTTTGTTTCTGTGGAGCCTGGGACAGTTATGCTGAAAGAGTTGTGGTCAACGGAGACCTGCCTTGTGAAGCTTCAAAGGAAATAAGAGACTATCAGTGCTGTTTGTGTGATATCTTGAATTGAGAATGTATGGGTTCTGGTTGCCTTTGACTGAAGAAACAGCTCTGAATAAGAAAAGGCCAAAACCTGAAGTAAAACCTTTGTTTTGGTGGAAAAATTGATCTTCTGAGAAGTATTTCCTCACGGTCTACACACACCAAACCTGTGATCCAGAGTCATCCCAAGGCTCCATCTTAAGGGAGCAGTATGACTTGAAAATGTTAAGTGTCTCCTTCATAGCTCTGGTGTTGAAAGCATGAAGGGTTCACAGAGAGAAGCTGAGGCCCAAGGATTGAAGGGGTCATGGAAAAAATCTGAAGTATTGTATCTTGAATGGCCAGAAGACAACATTGGAGAAGGGGAAAGCTCAGTTTCAGTGGAGACCCCAGCTGTTTCAAGATGCCAGATCCATGGGACCACCACCAAGAGCAGCAGCAGGTGAGGAATCAAGCCAGCCTGGCTCTACAATTGAGCTGTGTTTGCTGCGTACTTCACAAGCACCTTGGAGTCCAGACGATTGTGAGTGAATCCCAGATGTAGCCTTTAGCTACTTTGCTAGACAGGTTTTGCTTAGGTATACACAATTCTTCCCTTTTGAAGTAAGACAGTAGTTGTTTTGGATTTTACAGAAGCCCACAGTTTCCAGACTTAGAAGATACTGTTCCTTTTAAGTGCTTGGAATTTTAAGGAACATGGGACTTTTAAAGGTGTACAGTCTTAAGTGGTGATATTTCTACCATCATATATTGGGGACAAAAAAATTGTTTCATAGTCCAGCCTTAGAATTAGGCCTAACCCTAACACAAATGCTAGTCCTAAACCTAGCCCTAACCATACTCATAGGCCTAGGTTTGAAAATAGACATAACTCTAACCCTAACCCTAGCCTTAAACCAAGCCCTAGCCCTTGCCCTAATCTCAGGCCTAAAGCTCTCCACAACCATCACCCCAGTCCTACCAATAACACTAGTTCTAAACCTAACACTAAACCAAGTCCGAACACTAACCCTAAGCATAACCAGAACCTAGCCCTTGCCATAAACATATCCCTAATTCCAACCCTAACCCTCACCCTAACCCTAACCCTCCCCCTAACCCTAACCCTAACCCTAACTTAGCCCTTTACCTAAACATAGCCCTAACACCAACCATAACTCCAAACCTAACCCCAACCCTAGGCCTAAACCTAACCCTAACCATAGCCCAATCCCTATCCCTAGGCCTATTCCTAGTCCTAGCAATAACTCTAGCTCTAATCGTAAACCTAACCCTAAGCCTAGCCACAGCCTTAGCCCTGAAACTAACCCTAAACCTAAGCCTAACACACTAACCCTACAACTAACCTAGCACAAAACCTAATCATAGCCCTTGCCTAACTTTAACCCTAAACCTGAGCCTAACCCTAGCAGTAACTCTAGGCTTTACCTAATCCTAAACCTACTCTTAGGCCAAGCTCTAACCCTCACTTAAGTCCTAGACCTATCTCTAACCTAAGCAAATCTGAGCCCTAAACCTATCCCCAACCCTAATCCTTAAAATAGCCATAGCTCTGGTCTTAACCCTAGACTTGGCTGTAGACCTAGCATTAACATTAGCCTTAAGTCTAGCCCTCACCCTAAGTTTAATTTTGAGCCTAATTCTAAACCTAGGCCTAGCCCTAGCCTTAAGCTTACCCACAGCTCTAAACCTAGTTCTAGCCTTAGCTCTAATCCTTGTACTGGGCTATGGCTATGGCTATGGTCTAGAAATAGGAGTGGGGATAGGACTAGGATTAGGATAAAGCTTAAGATTAGGGCAGGGCTAGAATAAGTTTAAGTTTAGATTTAGGTTTAGGTTTAGGTTTAGGGTTAGGGTTAGGGTTAGGGTTAGGGTTAGAGCTAGGCTAGGGCTAAGGCTAGGGCTAAACCTAGATCTAGCCTTAGGCCTACTCTTAATCTAACTTTATGCCTCACCCAAACCCTAGCTCTAGACCTTGTAATAGCCCTAACCTCAGCCCTAACTCTAACCCAATCCCTAAATCTAGGCCTAACTAAAGAACTAGCCCTAGACCTAGATTATCCTTAGCCATTAGTCTAGTCCTAGTCATAGCCCTAGCTCTAACCCTAACCCTAACCCTTACCCTATCCCTAAAACTAAATTTACCCTAGAATTTGCTCTACCCCTAACACAAGCCCTATACCTAGTCATAGAACTAACCCAGGCGCTAACCCCAGTCCAAGCCCTAGCCATAAGTATAGCACTAGTCCTAGCCCTAATATTAGCCCTACCCCTAGCACTAAACCTACCACTAAACTTGGCACTGTTCCTAGCCCTACAAATAACACTAACCCTTACCCTAGCCCTAACTCTAGACCTAGAACTAGCCCTAATCCTAACCCAAAACCTAGACTTAGACCTAAACATAGACCTAGCCGTAGCCTTGGATCTAATTCTAGCTATCAGCCTAGCCTTAGCCCTAGACCTTAACATTACCCCTGCCCTAGTCCTAGTCCTAACCCCAGAACTATACCTAAGACAAAACTTAATCCTAGCCCTAGCCAAAGGCCTAACCCTAACTTTTAAACCTAAATCTAGTCCTAACCATAACCACAACTTACCCATAAACATAACCTTAACATTAAATCTAATACTAACCCTACCTCTGCTCTATCCCTATCTAGGCATACTCTTAGCCTTAGGTGTAAACTTAACCTTAGCAATAACTCTAGCTCTCATCCTAAATTTAGCCTTAGCCCTAGCCATAACACTAACCCTAACCTAGAACTAGCCTTAAACATAGCCCTAACCTATGTTAATTCTAACCCAAACCTGTCCTTAAACCTAGGCCTA
>NW_008331571.1:28928-29695 GCF_000622305.1 Nannospalax galili
CGGGGGTGCCACAGCAGCGCTTAAACTTCTGTCCAGTGGTGACTTTTACGGCCAGGCCAAAGTCACACAGTTTGATGTGTCCTTTGTCATCCAACAGTATGTTTTCTAATTTAATGTCCCTGTGTGCAATGCCGTTCTCATGGCAGTAGTTAACTGCACATGCTATCTGTGTGAAGATGGGGCGGGCTTCCTCCTCTTCTAGACAGCCCATCTTCCACAAATAGTCTACCAGATTTCCCCCATCAGCATGTTCCATCACCAAATGGGTCTGTTTTCTAGTCTCGATGACGTGGAAGAGTTTGACAATGTTTGGGTGATCCAATGCCTTAAAGATCCCTACTTCAGACATGACCTTGAAGGCATTGTCCTCATTCTTTTTCAGGATGTTGACAGCAACTGGCACCGCTGTGTGGCGGTGGAGGGCCAATTTGACCTCAGGAAAGCCGCCTTGGCCAAGGGTCTTGAGGATCAGGTAATGATCCGTGAAGATATCCTCTTCAGAGGAGCTGGTCTTCGGGTATGGCTCCATTGTTGCCTCCCCACTTCTGCTTGTGGCGTGCTTGAGAATTTGCGTCGTAAGACAAACTCACAAAGCTAGATCTTAAAAATTAAAAGCAGGTCTAGGAGCACAGACTGGAACCAAAATTCCTACATCAAAGAAATCAGAGATATGTCCATTAAGAAAACACCCTCATGTTGATGAGCAAGGTCAAAAAGAATAAGCAGAAACTAAACTCCAAAGCAGTAGATGGTAAAACAATAAAAAT
>NW_008331571.1:31966-32764 GCF_000622305.1 Nannospalax galili
GGGTCTGGGACTATAGAAGAGTTGAGGTTCTGGGACTATAGAAGAGGGGGGAGTCTGGGAGTATAGAAGAGTGGGGGTTTCTGGGACTACAGAAGGGTGAGAGGAGGTCTTGGACTGTAGAAGTGTTGGGGGATCTGGGACTATAGAAGAGTGGTGGGGTCTGGGACTATAGAAGAGTTGGGGGTGTTCTGGGACTACAGAAGGGTGGGAGGGGGTCTGGGACTACAGAAGAGTGGGAAGGACGTCTGGGACTATAGAAGAGTGGGGGGTCAGGGAGTATAGAAGCGTATGTGGGGGGTTCTGGGACTATAGAAGAGTGGGGATTCTGGGACTATAGAAGAGTTGGGGTCTGGGTCTATAGAAGAGTTGGGGGTCTGGGACTATAGAAGAGTGGGGGGGTCTGAGAGATAGAAGAGTCGGGAGTCTGGGACTATAGAAGAGTGGAAGGGTCTGGGAGTATAGAAAAGTTGGGGGGTTCTGGAACTTAGAAAGTGGGAGGGGGGTCTGAGACTATAGAAGGGTTGGGGTGGTCTGGGAGTATAGAAGAGTGTGTGTGGGGTTCTGGGGCTATAGAAGAGTTCGAGTCTGGGTCTATAGAAGAGTGGGTGGTCTGGGACTATAGAAGAGTGGGGGGTCTAGGACTATAGAAGAGTGTGGGGGTTCCAGGACTCTTAGAGGACACCAAAATCTGAGGATGGCCAAGTTCATTTACAAAATGCACAGTATTTACACAGAACCCATGTACATCGTCCATGTATTTTATTATTTATTTATTTATTTAATTTATTTATTTGTCTT
>NW_008331571.1:34023-38357 GCF_000622305.1 Nannospalax galili
GATATCCTCTTCAGAGGAGCTGGTCTTCGGGTATGGCTCCATTGTTGCCTCCTCACTTCTGCATGTGGCATGCTTGAGAATTTGCGTCGTAAGACAAACTCACAAAGCTAGATCTTAAAAATTAAAAGCAGGTCTAGGAGGAGAGCCTAGAACCAAAATTCCTACATCAAAAAAAACCAGAGATACATCAATTAAGAAAACACCCTCATGTTGATGAGCAAGGTCAAAAACAATAAGCAAAAACTAAACTCTAAAGCAGTAGATGGTAAAACAATAAAAATCAGAGTTGAACATAATGAAAAACTAGTAAAAAAAAAAAAACAATGCAAAGGATCAAGGAAACAAAACCCTTGGTTATTGGAAAGGATGAACAAAAGTGACAAAACCTTACTCGATCTAAGGAAATAAAAGGAAGCACAAATTAACAAATATCACTGAGGAGCTAACAAATATCACTGAGGAGTCTGGTGCAAGGGCCCTGGGTTGTTCAAAATCCAGACTCACAGGCCTCAAGTTCTCCAGACTGTAGGAACAAGGGCCACTGACAGAAAACCCAATTAAAGTAGCTTTGAAAAACAAACAGCAGGAGGAAGGAGCATGAGAACCAGGGGCATGGCAGGTGGTGGCAAACAATTCTGTACCGGGTATTGGAAGAGTAATCCAGGAAGATCCTCTTCCAAAATCGTGAAGTTTAGTACTGCTTCTGCACACACAGTCCAAAATGTTGGCGTCCTTGCAGAGAAAGCTAAAGCACAGCCTTCACCCTCACCAGTCAGGAACCAACTGTCACAGAACCCTCCTGGAGCTTTGTGCTTTAACTGCTGTCTGACCTGATTGGCCATACACCTAGAACTCAGCCAATCAGACTGGCCTGGCGGGATGGACTCTCCTGATTGAGCAGAATGGAGTCACGTGACCTGTACCTTGTAGGTAGAGAAGTGGAGTGAGGTGTTGGTGAACTCTTCAAGATAGGGTTAGGGACAACTTTTGCATGCTCGATACCTTGTCTGCATGGATGTGCCTGCTCAGGCCCACCTTTCCCACCCCTCTGCCTTGTGTCCACAGAAGACTTCATGGTATCACTTCTTCCCTTCCAGGCCCCATTTCAATTTGTTTCTCTGCTCTTGCCTGTGTGCTGGGTCTAGCTGCTTCAGTTCTTTTCTCAACTCTCCTGATAGAAGGGACAGTCACCTGGAATTGGAAGCCAAATAAACCCTTTCTTCCCCTAAGTTCTTTAAAAAGGCAGGGCATGGTGGCGCACGCCTTTAATCCCAGCACTTGGGAGGCAGAGATAGGCTGATCTTTGTGAGTTTGAGGCCAGCCTGGTCTACATAACAAGTTCCAGGACAGCTGGGGCTACAGGGATACCCTGTCTCAAAAAAGAATAAACAAACAAACAAACAAATAAATAAATAAATAAATAAAAGCACACTAATAATAAGAGTCAGACTGAGTCTTTATTCAGTTACAACTGTAATGTGGCTTAATAACGTTGCACTACTGTTCCCTAAGATTCCTGTTGCCTAGTGACATCATAGCCATTCTGTGGGAGAGGGTGTGTATGATAGTCAACGTCAGGTATCTTCCTTAATCACTCTCCACTTTACTTTTTAACAATATTTCCATTCATTTATATTTGTATGAATGTATTGCCTGCATATATATAAGTGGACCTGTCTGGTGGAAATGCCTGTGGAGGTCAGAAGAGAGCATCAGATCTCCTGGACCTGGACTTATGGATAGTTGTTAACTGCTGGTACTGGGAGTCAAACCTGGGTTTTCTGCAAGAGCAGCCAGTGTTCTTAACTGTGGAGCCATCTCTGCAGTCTCTCCACTCCATTTGTCACTGAGTCAGCTAGGCTGATGACCAGCGAACCCAACGTACCCACCTCTCTCTACCTCCCCAGTGCTGTGATTGCAAGTGCCCACTGCCTCACTTGGCTTCTTCTATCAGTGCCAGGGATTGAAACTCAGCTAGCTATTCATGCTTGTGAAACAAGAACTTTACAAACTGAGCCATCACCTCAGCCTTGACATCGTAACCACTCCAAGATCATAGTGCAGCATATTACTCACACATTTGTGATGGTGCTGGTATAAACGTATCTGCTTCCTCACCACATGAAAGTATAGCAGACACTTGGAACACTTGATAATAGTGATGAGTGACTATCTTGCTGGCAAGTATGGCAGACTTCCTGACATGGTAAGGCCCTCAGTAAAGGCAAAGTTGCAAAGGAGACCCAAGGAAGGGACACTGCAGACCATGTTCAAAAACCAGCAAGAAAGAGTGGCCAAGTGGGCTGCAACCAGTGACAGCATCAAGTGGGGCTCCCCAAGCACTGTTTGGAACCTGTATTTCACTAGGTGCCCTGGATGCTGGACACAGAGGCAGAATAACTAATGTTTGTCCTGTTGGGTAGGGGCCTTGCTTTTTCCTAACCCATGCTTTCTATCCCTCTAACCCTCCATTTGGATTAGAAATGCCCCATCATTTATCTGGGAAGCATGTATCTTTCTTTTATCAGAACTCACATTGAGCCTGCCTTGCTTTTCAGAGACTTTTAGACTTCGGACTTTTCAGCAATGCCAAGACACTTAAGACTTTAGGAGTCTTGGAGATAGACTAAATGCATTTTGCATCGAGAGGTGCACATGAACCTTGGGGTGGGGGGTAAAACAGTATACTCTGGATCTCAAGTATTTCCTCTAAGGTTCAGAAAGGGTGCTTTTGAGAGATGACATCTTTGGGAGGTGTTAGCTTTGTCAACTTGAGATAACCTAGAATCCCCAAGGAATAGTGTTATTGAGAGATGATTTACATTAGGTAGCCTGTGAGCTGTCTGTGGGGAAATGTTTTAATTAAATGATGTAGGAAGATCCAGCCTACCGTGTGAAGCATCATTCCATAGGTGTATGTGAAGGGGGAGAGTCTGGGATTATAGAAGAGTTGGGGGGTCTGGGACTATAGAAGAGTGTGTCAGGGGTCTGGGACAATGGAAGTGTGGGGGTTCTGGGACTATAGAAGAGTTGGGGGGGTCTGCGCTTTTAGAAGACCTTTGACTTCCAGATGTTGCCCATCATTTTTTGTAGCAGTCCTTGTCATGCAGGACTGACTGCCTTGCTTCCCTTCCTCAGCTCTGAGCCTGGCATGCAGTCTCTCAGGCTGACATTATGAGCACTTCCCTTACTGTCCTCATGGGTAATACCCATGCATTCATGCTCGGCTTCAGGGCCCTCTGGTTCCTGGAAATCTTTTTCTTTTCTTCTTTTTTTAAACTCAGCAACACATTTATTTATAAAAATATTTTTTTATGTTTACCTTGGTGTCTCTTTTATTTTTCTATATTGTGGGATATATTTATAGTGATCAGAACTGTTAATTCTCTGTAAATTATTTGATGCCTATCTTGTCTCCTTTTTCTAGTACATTGCTTCACACATAGTAATCACAAAATAAATCTTGATGAAGAAATGAATGAAACACTACTCACCTCTTTCTTATACTGTGGTACTGTTTGGACATAGACAAAAAGTATGGTTTGGATCTATGATGTCATTACATTTCAAGTAACAACACACTGGGTTTGTTCAAGGTATAGAACTGAGAAGCAGGCCTCTCCTTGTCGAGCCAATCTGATTCCAGCTTATTTTGACTTTATAAAGAGAGTTGCTTCTTGCCCATCAACCTACAGCCTGCAGGTTCTTCTTATAAACATTTTGGCTATTTTAAATCTGAGGCGTTCAACAGAAAAGTTGAAAGTACCAAAGGCAAAATTAGATGTAATTTGATAAATTAACAAAATTTAATGTAAAATTTCTTGATTTTTTTTTCTGAAGGAAGCTTGGTATCTGACAAAGGACCTGGCACATGCTATGTAAGTACTGTATTACTGAGCTACATCTACAAGCCTAAGACAGCTTCTGAAATTATAATGACATGGCCTAACTATGACACTTACCCTATGCGTTATATGTGTAGGTGATGGAAGTATGCATATAATATTTTGAAATATATTCACACAGGTATATATCTTTTGCATGATACAAGTTGAGCATTAAAATAAAGCGTTTTGTAACCTCTAAATTCTTCCATTTATAGAGATGATGAAAAAGTCCTAAGATTCCTTGTACCTGTCACAAGTGAGCACCCAAATTGATTCTGACATGAACACTGTCATTTGGATTACATTTATCTGTTGCATGGCCTGTGCCAAGTTAACAGGGCTCAGTGATGAACCACAGTACTAACTGTGAATTTCCCAACCTCAAAGATGCAGAGCATTATTTTCTTTCTTTCCCAACATCTCATGTCAGGAGTTTTGAGCCACTAC
>NW_008331571.1:42936-43488 GCF_000622305.1 Nannospalax galili
GTATCACTTCTCTGGCATTGTTGTTTGTTATGTAGCCTTTAGCTATACATATGGACTCTTATAAAATTATGTTGGCCCATTTAATCTCTGGTTATACTTTCCTTTGGGTTTTTAAGGCCATGCAGTTGGTCCAGATAAAACCCATTTATTTTTACTCCTAAAATCATTTGAGGATCTGTTCCTCAGGGCTCACATGGGCTTGGGAGGAGCGCCTCGCTCCTTTCTTTTATCAGTTCCGCTTATGTGAAGATAAGTCAAAGGTTCTGCTTGACCATGGCTGGCTTTGCTTGGAAGCATGGAGGAAATGTTTCCTATGTGTTGACCCTCCTCTTTCTAAACTGGACACTGGTTCAGGTCCATCTGATGGGGTCTCCATGGCCTCCTTGCTCAAGAAGACAGGTGACTCGCCACAGTTGTAGGACATTTTCAGAGATGCTCATAGCCCCTGGAAATTAGTTGAGGAGGGCAAGGAGCAAAAACTGTCCTTTATGTCCCTCTGAGCAAATAGGTCTCAAAGTATGGCTGTTAAACATCCAAGTAAGTTAGTTCCAC
>NW_008331572.1:0-280 GCF_000622305.1 Nannospalax galili
TAAATATCTTTTAGTGTTTATAGACACTTTTTCAGGGTGGGTTGAAGCTTTTCCCACCAAAAAGGGAACAGCCCAGACTGTGGTAAAGAAACTGATTGAAGAAATCTTCCCTCGATTTGGACTGCCCAAGGTAATTGGATCTGATAATGGCCCTGCCTTCGTCTCCCAGGTAAGTCAGGGATTGGCCAAAGCATTGGGGATTAATTGGAAATTACATTGTGCTTACAGGCCCCAAAGTTCAGGACAGGTAGAAAGAATGAACAGAACTATTAAAGAGACC
>NW_008331573.1:0-275 GCF_000622305.1 Nannospalax galili
TCACACACACACACTCACACTCACACACACTCACACACTCACACACACACTAATTCTCACACTCAAACACACTCACACACACTCACACTCACACACAAACACTCACACACACTCACACACACATTCACACACACACTCACACACACTCACACACTCACACACTCACATTTTCACACACACACTCATCACACACACTCACTCATGCACTGAAACATACTCACACGCACACTCACACACATACACTCACACACACACACTCAAACACACACACACAC
>NW_008331574.1:0-563 GCF_000622305.1 Nannospalax galili
TTCCTCCAGTGTGTGTTCTTGGCACCTTTGTCAAATATCAGGTGGTTGAAATTGTACTCGGATTTGGATCTTCAATGATGTTCCATTGATCTTTTTGTCTATTTTGTGCCAGTACCATGCTGTTTTTATGACTATAGCTCCATAGTATACTTTGAGATCTGGTATGGTAATCTCCCAGCATTGCTTTTTGTGCTCAGGGTTGCTTTTACTATCTGGGGTCTTTTGTGCTTCCATATGAATTTAAGGATTTTTTTTCTAAATTCTGTGAAGTATGTCATGGGGATTTTAACTGGGATTACATTGAATCTATATATTGCTTTTGATAGGATGTCATTTTCACAATATTAATTCTTCCAATCCATGAGCGTGGGCGGTTCTTTAATCTCCTGGTGTCTTCCTCAATCTCTCTCTTTATCAATTTAAAATTTTCATTATAGAGATCTTTGGTCTCTGGTCAGGTTTAACCAAGATATATATATATTTTGAGCAATTGTAAATGGGAACCTTTCCTGGTATTCTTTCTCCAATTGCTTCTTATTGGTATATAGAAAGGCTACTGATTT
>NW_008331575.1:0-709 GCF_000622305.1 Nannospalax galili
AAACTGAGCTGGGGTTTCAGCAGAGCCCTGAGTAATCAATCTAAGCTTTTCTAAGTTAACTACCTCGGGGGGCGAAGCTCTCTGAAGGCCTGTCAGGAGGCAAGTGATCATGTGGTCCCTGGTTGCTCTACCTGGGGAAGGTCCTGTCTGACCTCCTGGTGGGGATTGATAATCCCACCCAGGGTCCTGAAGGGGAACTGCCTCACTGCCAATAGGGTGAGCTTGGTTAGTAGAATGAAGCTCATTGGCATATTCCTGTGTGGCTGTCCAGACCCTATGTCTCTCATCAGGGGTGAGGGTAGACTGGAGAATCATAAAGAGATCATGACAGGTTAGATCATAGCTGTGAGTAATATATTTAAACTCTTGTATGAAGTGAGTAGGATTAGTGGAAAAGGAACCGATTTTACGCTCTAGTTGAGAAAGATCCCCAAGAGAGAAAGGCACATGGACTTTGACAATCCCTTCCACGCCTGCCACCTCCCTGAGGGGAAAAATGCCATGGGAAAGGGGCTGAGACTGGGTGTGGGAACAGGTATGGGTTGACACGGGAGAGGGGTTGGGAGGAAGCAGAAGAGAAGGAGAAGGGGAGTCCTGGGAGGAAGCTGAAGTGGGAGAGATGGGAGCGGTGTCCTGTCCATGAGAGGATGTAGGGGCAGGGTGTCTGAGGCAGGGTCTGGAATTGAAGTAGAAGCAGACACAGGAGGGG
>NW_008331576.1:0-486 GCF_000622305.1 Nannospalax galili
TGGTACTTGGTGGGAATATATTATTTGGGTTTTTCATGTTATTATTTTTTCTCTGTGACGTTGACATGTGGATTTCCTTTGTAGTTTCTGATTCCTGAGTGAGACTCAAGCCTTCCTTTGTTGAGTTTAGGTCTGTTTCTTTTTGTAAATTTTATGTGCCTTTGTGTTTTACTTGTTAAGCATGAGAAGCTGGTTGATCTGGGCTTCAGGTTCTCTCTTTTGATCTTATATTGGAAGAGCCAGGTTGTTTTAGTCCTGCTGCTGATGATTTCCCACGGAAGCCCATGTCGGCTGAGAATCAGATGCTCTCAGACTTCCTCCTAAGGTCTGGATTCCTCTCATCATCAGGCACAGCACAAGTTGAGTGGCTTTATAGTTAGAGGTAGGATTCAGGATTCTCAGGCAGTCAGGGAAGGAGGTTGGTCTCAGGAATCCCAGGTAGGTTGGAGCTGGGACAGCCAGGGATGAAGGCTGGTCTCATGTGTA
>NW_008331577.1:0-785 GCF_000622305.1 Nannospalax galili
TCACCTGCCCCCTCTGACGTGCAGATGTAGGTGTCACATGCCCCCTTTGACATGCAGATGGTCATATCACCTGCCCCTTTGACGTGCAGATGGTCGTGTCACCTGCCCGCTCTGACGTGCACAAGGTCGTGTCATCTGCTCCCTCTCACTCACTGATGGTCACATCAACTGTCCCCTCTTTCGGTCAGATGGTCGTGTCAGCTGCTGTTTTAGTTGTGCACCTGGTCGTGTCACCTGACGTTTTAGTTGTGCACGTGGCCGTGTCACCTGCCCTCTTTGACGTGCACATGGTCGTGTCACCTGCCCGCACTGGCATAAAGATTGTCGTGTCACCTGCCCCCTCTGACGTGCAGATGTAGGTGTCACATGCCCCCTCTGACGTGCAGATGGTCGTGTCACCTGCCCGCTCTGACGTGCACAAGGTCGTGTCATCTGCTCCCTCTCACTCACTGATGGTCACATCAACTGTCCCCTCTTTCGGTCAGATGGTCGTGTCAGCTGCTGTTTTAGTTGTGCACCTGGTCGTGTCACCTGACGTTTTAGTTGTGCACGTGGTCGTGTCACCTGCCCTCTTTGACGTGCACATGGTCGTGTCACCTGCCCCCTCTGCCGTGCAGATGGTCGTGTCACCTGCCCGCTCTGACGTGCACAAGGTCGTGTCATCTGCTCCCTCTCACTTACTGATGGTCACATCAACTGTCCCCTCTTTCGTGCAGATGGTCGTGTCAGCTGCTGTTTTAGTTGTGCACATGGTCGTGTCACCTGACGTTTTAGTTGTGCACGTG
>NW_008331578.1:0-346 GCF_000622305.1 Nannospalax galili
GAAATGCAAATGAAAACCACTTTAAGATTTCATCTTTCCCCAGTCAGACTGTCTAAGATAAAGAGAACAAATGATACCAAATGTCGGAGAGGATGTAGGGAAAGGAGAACATTCCTCTACTGCTCATGGGGCTGCAAACTGGTTCAACCACTATGGAAAGCTTTGTGGAGCACTCTTTAAAAATTACAAATGAACCTACCATTTGACCCAGTTATACCACTCCTTCGCATATACCCAAAGAACTCATCCTATTGCAAAGACACTTGTACATCCATGTTTGTTGCTGCTCTTTTGACAACAGCTAAGAGATGGAAGCAACCTAAGTGCCACTCAACTGATGAGTCAA
>NW_008331578.1:398-602 GCF_000622305.1 Nannospalax galili
CAGGGTAAGGAAAGATGAAATCATGAAATTTGCAAGTAAATTGATGGAACTAGAAACTTATACTAAGTAACACAGACTTAGAAAAAAAATTGACATGTTCTCCCTCATATGTGGATCCAAGAACCAAACCCTGATAAGAGAGCATGTATCCATACATAACTACAGGAACCAGGATAATGGAAAGGAAACAGGGAAGTAAAGGAA
>NW_008331579.1:0-261 GCF_000622305.1 Nannospalax galili
GTGATAAACATTACCATTGAAATCTACCCAATGACTTTATAGACATACGTAAGTGCCAAGTATCCAACTGCAACTGATCATGACTAGTAATAATCAGATACATACAGATGAGAGATGCATGTGCCCAGATCTCAGTGTTATTAGCAAAAACAATGAGTCTTTCTGTGAGAAAAATTGTCTTACAGGGCTTATGCTGAATTCAATGTTGTGTAACTGTATTAATTCAACAGAAAACCTAAAAATTTTATAGCCACTTTTGAA
>NW_008331580.1:0-209 GCF_000622305.1 Nannospalax galili
TTGTTGTTCTCCTCCTTGTCACAGGGTCAAGGGGCCAGCTTGAACCTGGAAGTCTTGGAGAACACATATTGAGATAATAGGCATAAGTCTGAAGTGGGAAGGCCAATCCCATCTTCAGAGTCAGCATCTCAATGAGCTCAAACAGCACGTGACAATTTATAATTTACCAATATAATTAATATTACCCTGACATTATAACTAGAAAGCAC
>NW_008331581.1:0-1297 GCF_000622305.1 Nannospalax galili
CTTTTTGCCAGTAAGATGTTTTCCTTGGAGATAGCCAGTAGTTGAATTTTGGTTTTTAATGTGATCAATCAGTTTTAAACTTCTAGGTAGAGAACTAAAAAATTTTATGTTTAGACTTACAATTGAGAGGTGTGCTAATTTGTTTTTCTATTGCTGTAACAAAACACTCTGACCAATACCAAGTTGGGGAGAAAAGGGTTTATTTAGCTTACATCTCCCAAGTCACAGTTCATTAGGGAGCCCAAGGTAGAAACTCAGGGCAGGAACCTGGTGGCAGGAGCTGAAGCACAGGGCATGGGTTGAATGAAAATGGAGGGAACTGTGGATAAATATTATAATGAGAATGTCAAATATGGTTAGGTGATCTGAAAATTAAAGTTATCAAGTAAGATAAGGTGAAGGTAGGTAAGCTGGACAGTGTTGTCTTATAGATAGCAGAGTCCTATAAATTGCCGAGAATAACCATGAGGGAGGTGGGCAACTGAAATCTTTAGTAATAAGGTCAACGTGATGAAGCAAAATAGTTTGATGGTGATCAAAATCCTGAAGATGAAAACAGGATGAGTCTGTAAGAATAAATGTTACAGTACTTGAATTCTTTGAACCTGTAGTGTAAACTAAATGTTAATAATGAGATAAGAGGCTGGTATTTATAAGTGAATTGGCTATAAGTAAGCTGCCGGTAAACTCATGGTGGCAGTTAAATGATCTTACATTTGCCCTAGCAACTGTCTCCTATAACAGATCCAGTTTGTGCATATTACATAATCTTTGAATATGGAAGAGGGAAAGTAGTAGATTGTTTTAAATTATAAGATAAAATGCTCAAAATAAAAGTAGTTGAGTTTTGAACAGATGTATAAATGTTTCAAGCTTTTCCCTGTGAAGAATTTTTACTGTAAAAGGCATTGTTTTGTATTAATGAAGTTGTCAAGGATGAAGTTGTCAGGGTATTGATACTGAAATACCTCTTTTTTTAACTGTGAACATAGACAAAAAACATGGTAGGTAATATTCATCCAAAACATTAAAAATATCAGAATTGGGCTCCCAGGTAACTAGAACCTACACATCACTTGAGCATGATGGTAGCCTTTTTATGACAACACTAAGGTAGAGTCTACATATGAAGCTTTTCTTGTTTGACATGCATACAGGAACACTGTGTGTTCTAGCTTTAAATATATATCATTTATCATTTTTATTTTTGTTTCTACCTCAATAAAGCTGAAAAAGAATGCAAGAGCAGAGGAGTCAGCAGAGCTTTGAAAGATGAAAATCCAGCCCCAGGTAGTTG
>NW_008331582.1:0-652 GCF_000622305.1 Nannospalax galili
GGCCTCTTCTTTGAATATTATGACACACACACAAGAATGTACATGTGTATACATTTAAAATGCACTGAGTCTATTTGGTGGTGTTCATCTGTACATGTGCTTAGGACTGCCCACTTGTAATTAAGTCATGTCACAGAGAGCTACTCCCTGGAGAAAGATGATTAATCTGCCCTCACCATTCATGGATTTCCTGTAGCTTTTTGTCATTGAACAAACATTTAATTTCATCTTTTGAGAATTCCATGTTCAGTTTAACACCCATTCTTTAACCAGATACTTCCTGTTCTTAAGATGTTTTGAGTTCCTTGTTTATGCCAGACACTAACCCTTCGTCAGACAGATTTGTGGTGAAGATTGTTTCCTATTCTCTAGGCTGCCTCTATTCTAAAATGATAGTGGACTTTCCTGGACTAAAGCTTTCTAGTTTCATGAGGGTCCAGAGAGCAGCTATTCCTTATATACAAATTGACAAATGTATCAAGAAAGAAGTCAAAGAAACAAAACCATTTACAATGCATTCAAAAAAAGTACCATGGGGGACTGGAGAGATGGCTCAACGGTTCAGAACACTGGTTGTTCCTGCAGAAGACCTGGGTTTAAATCCCAGTACTCACATGGCAGCTAACAACTGTCCATAACTCCAGTCCCAGGG
>NW_008331583.1:0-219 GCF_000622305.1 Nannospalax galili
TTACCCAAATAGCCAATAGGGAATCAGGACACAGATCTCTCTGGCTTCCTCAGTGCTGAACAGGGACTCAGTGTGAGGCAATTAGAGTAACCCTTCAGTGGGTCTATCTAAAAGACTCCCAAATTGCATAACTCATATATCAAGGAGGAAAAGAAAGTCTTTGAATTATTAATAGGAGATGTGAAGGAGAAGTAAAGGCAAGAGTAGTTAGCATTACAA
>NW_008331584.1:0-217 GCF_000622305.1 Nannospalax galili
CCCAGAAACTGGCTACATTTCTTTGGGGTCTTTTTACCCTAACTGCATAGCTAATTCCTACCACCTATTCTCATCACACCATCCTCTGAAGGGGTTACCCAATTTGCCAATAGGGAATAGGGACGCAGACCAATCTGGCTTCTTCCATGCTGAACAGGGAAGCAGTGTGAGGCAATTGGGGTACCCCTTCAGTGGGTCTATCTAGAAGACTCCCAAA
>NW_008331585.1:0-717 GCF_000622305.1 Nannospalax galili
ACAGTTGCAGTGGCTTCTCCACTGGGGCCTATAACCTCTCCTGCCACAGGGCAATGGACTGGTCTGCAATACCCGATGTGCGTTCCATCCCTAGGAGTGGGCATTAGGTCCAATCTATACTTAGCTGGTTGTACATACACTAGAAGAGCTACTGTTTCACCAGCAGGAACATCGTGCTTCCCATGTTGATAATGCAGCAAGTGGGGTCCTTTTTTGAACAGGATAATGGGGGACAATTCTCCTCCAACCAGCTGCATACCTCCTCCTGGCACTATGAAAGCCACCCATCCAGTGGCAGGGAGTTTCCAGCTTAGTCCAAACTTGATTTCTCCCTCTCCTGTGCTCACATCTTGTGCGTCTTCAGCAATAGGGTCTTACTGTCCACTTCAGGTGTGCAACCAACATTATTGGCAATTGCTTTTATACTTTTGGGGACCTTTGGGTTCCCTTTGGCCAACTGCTTATAGGGATGCAACCCACCCCTGTCACTTGGATTTTCTTTCAATTATTCCTGCTCCTGTAGGAATGTATGGAAGGTGGAAATGCCATTGAACCTGATTGTCCTCAACCCAAGCTTGCACATCTGTGCCTGTGAAATCAGTGCCTCTGTCACTATCAATTTGCCTTGGGCACCCATACATGAAACTGAATTCAGTAAGCCCCATCATAGTAGTCTTGCTTATTGCTCTCTTGCAAGGACAGGCCTGTGTAAGGCCT
>NW_008331586.1:0-366 GCF_000622305.1 Nannospalax galili
GATGATGACAATGTCTGTGATGATGACAGTGTCTGTGATGATGACAATGTCTGTGAAGATGACATTATCCTGTGATGACAATGTCTGTGTTGATGACAGTGTCCTGTGATGATGACAATGTCTGTGTTGATGACAGTGTCTGTGTTGATGACATTATCCTGTGATGATGACAATGTCTGTGATGATGACAATGCCCTGTGATGATGACAATGTGTGTGATGACAACAAGGTCTGTGGTGATGAAATGCCCTGTGATGATGACAATGTCTGTGGTGATGACAATGTCTGTGAAGATGACAATGTCTGTGATGATGGCAATGTCTGTGAAGATGACATTATCCTGTGATGATGATAATGTCTGTGAAG
>NW_008331587.1:0-241 GCF_000622305.1 Nannospalax galili
AAGGTTAAAGTTTGAGCTCCTTTGCCTGAGAAAAAGTTTAGGAGAATAAAGAGCTTTTAGAACTTTTTTTTATCAGTGGGGCAAGCCCCCTGAAATTCTTTAAATGTTTAGCAAAGTTGTCAGCTGGTTTAGGCTAGTTGGGTCAAAATGGGGAAAAAGAGTCCCCTAGAGGGTTTTTAGCCAAAGTTGGAAGAGAATTTAAGAGTGGGCCCAGCTGGAAACTTATCATTTCATTAGAATG
>NW_008331588.1:0-315 GCF_000622305.1 Nannospalax galili
GCACAGCTGTTTTAAGGCAGACTGAGCAACAGAATCCAAGCAGTCTAGCTGAGGGTCCAGGCCCTGAATTAGCAGGCGTAGGATATGCTGGATACTACATACACAGAACTGGGATCCCAGGTCATGGAGCTACTTGAAGGCATGGCATAAATGCTCTGGGTTCTGAGCATCTACCTCTCCTACTCAGTGATGCGGGCTCATCTCGAAGACACTAGACTTGTGTGTGGGAGAGCCTTAAGACATAGGTGGCTCCAAATAAAAGTTCTTACCACAGACTCTCCAAGAATGAAAGCGAATGCTGGCTGGCATGCCGGC
>NW_008331589.1:0-586 GCF_000622305.1 Nannospalax galili
TTCTGCCTGAGTTTTCTTTAATGCTTC
Source organism: Nannospalax galili (assembly GCF_000622305.1). Classification (NCBI taxonomy): domain Eukaryota; kingdom Metazoa; phylum Chordata; class Mammalia; order Rodentia; family Spalacidae; genus Nannospalax; species Nannospalax galili. Next base: position 28 of record NW_008331589.1, read on the forward strand.
TATCTCTTTTGTGAATTCATTCAGCAGTTTATCTCTGTCTTCTTTTAGTTCTTTGATTTTTTTATTTGTATGTTCTTTAAATTCATTGACTTCCTTGATCATGTGTATGATTGTTCTTTTAAATTCAGTGTCCTGTGTTATCTCTAGGGGGTTCTCCTTCTAAGAACTCTTTCACAGAACTGGTGGAGTTTGGTGGGGACATAGTATTTTGGCTTTCCTTTTTATTATTCTTTCGTTGTGATTTTGTCATGTGAATTTCTTTTGTTGTTTGTGATTCTGATATAAGAATTAAGTTGAAGTATGCTTCTGTCTATATTATTGGTGTGCCTTGGTCCTTTCTTATTGGTTATGTAAAGCTGGTTGGTCCAGGTTTCAGGTTCTCTTAGGCTTTATTTTGGAGGAAACTGATGGCTTCATATTAGCATCACATGGAGGCAGGATCTAGGTGCTCTTGTGCATGAGTCAGGTACAATCAGGCTTCCTTCTAAGGTTTGGACCTGTAGTAGTAGGAACTCAGTGCAAAATTTGGGCAGTTCCCTAAGGGGAGATTGATTTTGGG
>NW_008331590.1:0-259 GCF_000622305.1 Nannospalax galili
CAAGTATTTGGACATTTTGTCCCCAGATGATGGAGCTGTTTGGGGAAGTTTAGAAGCACGTCACTGGGGGTTGGATTAGAGAGCTCTTAAGCCTTGCCAGATCTCCAGTTGTTCTCTTGCTTCCTGTGACTGCATGAGGATGTGAGAGCATAGCTTCTGCTGCTACTGGTCCACCCAACTCCAACCACCATGGATCCCTCCCATGACTAACTATAATTCCCCTGTAATTGTAAGCTCAAATAAACTCTTCTTTCTATAA
>NW_008331591.1:0-321 GCF_000622305.1 Nannospalax galili
GAGTGAGTGAGGAGTGAGGAGTGAGTGAGTAAGTGAGGAGTGAGGAGTGAGGAGGGAGTGAGGAGTGAGGAGGGAGTGAGGAGTGAATGAGGACTGACTGAGGAGTGAGTGAGGAGTGAGTGAGTGAGCCAGTGAGTGAAGAGTGAGTGTGGAGTGAGTAAGTGAGTGGGGAGTGAGTGAGGAGTGAGTGAGGAGGGAGTGAGTGAGTGAGGAGTGAGTGAGTGAGTGAGGAGGAGTGATTGAGGAGTGAGTGAGTGAGTGTTTGAGTGAGGAGTGAGTGAGGAGTGAGTGAGGAGTGAGTGAGTGAATGAGGAGTGAGAG
>NW_008331591.1:503-1146 GCF_000622305.1 Nannospalax galili
GGAGTGAGTGAGGAGTGAGTGAGGAGGGAGTGAGGAGTGAGAGTGTGTGAGGAGTGAGTGAGGAGTGAGTGACCAGTGAGGGAGTGAGGGAGTGAGTGAGGAGTGAGTGAGGAGTGAGGAGTGAGTGAGGAGTGAGCGAGTGAGTGAGGAGTGAGGAAGTGAGTGAGTGAGGAGTGAGTAAGGAGTGATTGAGGAGTCAGTGAGTGAGTGAGGATGAGTGAGGTGTGAGTGAGTGAGGAGTGAGTGAGTGAGGAGTGAGGAGTGAGTGAGGAGTGAGTGATGAGTGAGCGAGGAGTGAGTGAGTGAGTGAGTAAGGAGTGAGTGACTGAGAGAGGAGTGAGTGAGGAGCGAGTGAGTGAGGAGTGAGTGAGTTAGTGAGTGAGGAGTGAGGAGTGAATGAGTGAGTGAGGAGTGAGGGAGTGAGTGAGTGAGGAGTGAGGAGTGAGTGAGGAGTGAGTGAGGAGTTAGTGAGGAGTGAGTGAGCGAGTGAGTGAGCAAGTGAGTGAGGAGTGAGCATTGAAGAGTGAGTGAGGAGTGAGTTAGTGAGTGAGTGAGGAGTGAGGAGTGAGTGAGTGAGGAGTGAGGGAGTGAGTGAGTGAGGAGGGTGGAGTGAGTAAGGAGTGAGTGAGGAGGGAGGGAGGAG
>NW_008331591.1:1527-6774 GCF_000622305.1 Nannospalax galili
TGAGTGAGGAGTGAGTGAGGAGTGAGTGAATGAGTTAGTGAGTGAGGAGTGAGTGAGTGAGGAGTGAGTGAGGAGTGAGTGAGGAGTGAGTGAGGAGTGAGGGAGTGAGTGAGGAGTGAGTGAGGAGTGAGGAGTGAGCAAGTGAGTGAGGATTGAAGAGTGAGTGAGGAGTGAGTGAGGAGTGAGTGAGGAGTGAGTGAGGGAGTGAGGAGGGAGTGAGTGAGGAGTGAGTGAGGGGGGAGTGAGTGAGGAGTGAGTGAGTGAGGAGGGGGTGAGTGAGGGAGGAGTGAGTGAGGAGTGAGTGAGGAGTGACTGTGTGAGGAGTGAGTGAGTGAGTGAGGAGTGAGTGAGGAGTGACTGAGTGAGGAGTGTGTGAGTGAGTGAGGAGTGAGTGAGGAGTGACTGAGTGAGGAGTGTGTGAGTGAGTGAGGAGTGAGTGAGGAGTGACTGAGTGAGGAGTGTGTGAGTGAGTGAGGAGTGAGTGAGGAGTGACTGAGTGAGGAGTGTGTGAGTGAGTGAGGAGTGAGTGAGGAGTGACTGAGTGAGGAGTGTGTGAGTGAGTGAGGAGTGAGTGAGGAGTGACTGAGTGAGGAGTGTGTGAGTGAGTGAGGAGTGAGTGAGGAGTGACTGAGTGAGGAGTGTGTGAGTGAGTGAGGAGTGAGTGAGGAGTGACTGAGTGAGGAGTGTGTGAGTGAGTGAGGAGTGAGTGAGGAGTGACTGAGTGAGGAGTGTGTGAGTGAGTGAGGAGTGAGTGAGGAGTGACTGAGTGAGGAGTGTGTGAGTGAGTGAGGAGTGAGTGAGGAGTGACTGAGTGAGGAGTGTGTGAGTGAGTGAGGAGTGAGTGAGGAGTGACTGAGTGAGGAGTGAGTGAGGAGTGAGTGAGTGAGGGAGGAGTGAGTGAGTGAGTGAGGAGGGAGTGAGTGAGGAGTGAGTGAGTGAGGAGTGAATGAGTGAGGACTGAGTGAGTGAGTGAGTGAGTGAGTAGTGAGGCGTGAATGAGGAGTGAGTGAGTGAGGAGTGAGTGAGGAGTGACTGAGTGAGGAGTGAGTGAGGAGTGAGTCAGTGAGGAGGGAGGGAGGAGTGAGTGATTGAGGAGTGAGTGTGTGAGGAGTGAGGAGTGAGAGAGGAGTGAGTGTGAGTGAGGAGTGAGTGAGGAGTGACTGAGTGAGGAGTAAGGGACGAGTGAGTGAGTGAGGGAGTGAGGAGTGAGTGAGGAGTGAGTGAGGAGTGACTGAGTGAGGAGTGAGTGAGGAGTGACTGAGTGAGGAGTGAGTGAGGAGTGAGTGAGTGAGTGATTGAGGAGTGAGTGAGGACTGAGTGAGTCAGCAAGTGAGTGAGGGGTTAGTGAGTGAGTGAGGAATGAGTGAGGAGTGAGTGTGTGAGTGAGGAGTCAGTGAGTGAGGAGTGAGTGACGAGTGAGTGAGTGAGTGAGGAGTGAGTGAGGAGTGATTGAGTGAGGAGTGAGTGAGTGAGTGAGAAGTGAGTGAGGCGTGACTGAATGAGGAGTGAGGGAGTGAGTGAGTGAGTGAGGAGTGAGTGAGGATTGAGTGAATGAGTGAGGAGTGAGTGAAGAGTGAGTGAGTGAGGAGTGAGTGAGTGAGGAGTAAGTGAGGAGTGAGTGAGGAGTGCGTCAGGAGTGAGTGAGGAGTGAGTGAGGAGTGAGTGAGTGAGTGAGGAGTGACTAAGTGAGTAAGGAGTGAGGAGTGAGTGAGTGAGTGAGGAATGAGTGAGGAGTGAGGGAGTGAGTGAGTGAGTGAGTGAGGAGTGAGGAGTGAGTGAGTGAATGAGGAGTGAGGAGTGAGTGAGTGTGGAGTGAGTGAGTGAGGAGTGATTGAGGACTGAGTTAGTGAGTGAGGAGTGAGTGAGGAGTGAGTGAGGAGTGAGTGTGAGTGAGGAGTGAGTGAGGAGTGAGGGAGTGAGTGAGTGATTGAGGAATGAGTTAGGCGTGAGTGAGTGAGTGAGGAGTGAGTGAGTGAGAAGTGAGGAGTGAGCGAGTGAGTCAGGGAGTGAGGGAGTGTGTGAGTGAGTGAGGAGTGAGGAGTGAGGAGTGAGTCAGTAGTGAGGGAGTGAGTGAGTGAGGGAGTGGAGAGTGAGGATTGAGGAGTGAGTGAGGACTGAGTGAGGAGTGAGCGAGTGAGTGAGGAGTGAATGAGGAGTGAGTGAGGAGTGAGTGAGGAGTGAGTGAGGAGTGAGTGAGTGAGCGAGTGTGTGAGGAGTGAGTGAGGAGTGAGTGAGTGAGGGAGTGAGTGTGTGTGTGAGGAGTCCGTGAGGCGTGATTGAGTGAGGAGTGAGTGAGGAGTGAGTGACTGAGGAGTGAGTGAGTGAGTGGGTGAGGAGTGAGGAGTGAACGAGTGAGTGAGGAGTGAGGGAGTGAGTGAGTGAGGATTGAGGAGTGAGTGAGGAGTGAGGAGTGAGTGAGGAGTGAGTGAGGAGTGAGGAGTGAGTGAGGAGTGAGTGAGGAGTGAGGAGTGAGTGAGGAGTGAGTGAGTGAGTGAGGAGTGAGTGATGAATGAGTGAGGAGTGAGTGAGTGAGGAGTGAGTGAGGTGTGAGTGAGTGAGTGAGGAGTGAGTGAGGAGTGAGTGAGTGAGTGAAGATTGAGTGAGGAGTGAGTGAGTGAGTGAGTGAGGAGTGAGTGAGTGAGTGAGGAGGGAGTGCGTGAGTGAGGAGTGTGTGAGGAGTGACTGAGTGAGGAGTGAGTGAGGATTGAGCGAGTGAGTGAGGAGAAGTGAGGACTGAGTGAGGAGTGAGTGAGTGAGTGAGTGAGGAGTGAGTGAGGAGTGAGTGAGTGAGCGAGTGAGTGAGGAGCGAGGGAGTGAGTGAGGAGTGAGTGAATGAGGAGTGAGTGAGTGATGAGTGAGTGAGTGAGGAGTGAGGAGTGAGTGAGTGAGGAGTGAGAGTGAGGAGTGAGTGAGTGAGGAGTGAGGGAGTGAGTGAGTGAGGAATGAGTGAGGAGTCAGCAAGTGAGTGAGGAGTGAGGAGTGAGTGAGTGAATGAGGAGTGAGTGAGTGAGTGAGGAGTGAGGTGTGAGTGAGGAGTGAGTGAGTCAGTGAGTGAGGAGTGAATGAGGAGTGAGCAAGTGAGTGAGGATTGAGGAGTGAGTGAGGAGTGAGTGAGGAGTGAGTGAGGAGTGAGTGAATGAGGAGTGAGTAGTGAGTGAGTAGTGAGTGAGAGTGAGGAGTGAGTGAGTGAGGAGTGAGTAGGGGTGAGTGAGGAGTGAGGAGTGAGTGAGGAGTGAGTGAGTGAGTGAGGAGTGAGTGAGGAGTGAGTGAGGAGTGAGTGAGGAGTGCGTGAGGAGTGAGTGAGGAGTGAGTGAGGAGTGAGTGAGTTAGGAGTGAGTGAGGAGTGAGTGAGTGAGGAGTGAGTGAGTAAGGAGTGAGTGAGTGAGTGAGGAGGGAGTGAGGAGTGATTGAAAAAATAAATAAATCAAAAATTTTATGTGTTATGCCATTATGTAGATATAAATCAAAGCCACCATGAAATACCACTTCAAACTCAGTAGGATGACTATAACAATAGATAATAACTAGTGGTGTAACTTTGTGAAGAAACCAGAGAACCTTCACCAACTACTGCTAATGGAAATGTAAAATAATACACTCCCTTATCAGCCTTGTAGACCCTCAAAAAGTTAAACATGGAGGCTGGAGAGATGGCTCAGCAGTCAAGAACACTGGCTACTCTTGCAGAGGGCCTATGTTTGGTTCCCAACACCTACATGGCAGCTAATAACCTTCCATAACTTCAGTTCCAAGGGATCTGACACCCTCTTCTGACCTCCATAGACATTACACATACATGGTGTGCTTTATACATGCATGCAAAACACTCATACACATAAAAATAGAAATAAATAAAAAATTTAAGTTAAACATGGTATCACCTATGCCCTAGCATGTCCTCTCACTGACAGAATTGAAGACACAGCCATACAAAGCCAGTGTTTAAATGTTCATAGATAATGTATGTACAATAGCCCCAATGCAGACACAACAAAATGTAAAAAAAATAAGATCATGGGGCTGGAAAGATGGCTCAGTGGTTAAGAACACTGGTTGTTCTTGCAGAAGACCTGGGTTCAAATTCCAGCACCCACATGGCAGCTAACAACTGTCTGTAACTCCAGTTCCAGGGGATCCAACAGCCTCTTCTGACCTCCATGGGTATTGTACGACATGGGTGCACTTACCTACATACAGACAACACACACATACACATAAAATAAAAATAATAAAATATTAAAAAAAATAAGATCATACAAAGCTGAGACTTTCAGGTTATTGTGAATATGGGAACTGAAAATCCACAAGGTAAAAATGAGTACTGAGTCTCAATCGTACAGCAGTTGTGGCATAGTTTACAGAGCCCCTGTGCAAGTTAACAAGAACAATCAGTAAGAAGGCTGAGGATATAGATGAACTGAGAGTGTGTCTGCCTAGCAAGCACACCAGCTTTTGTTCCTCAGCACACATAAACCAGCTGGGGTGGCACATGCCTGTAATCCCAGCACTCAGGAAGACAGAAGTTCAATATCATTTTGCTGACATGGTTGCTCGAGAACATGAGCTACCTATGACCCTGTCTGAAAAGAAGAAAAAAGAGGAGGAAGAGAAGGAGGAGGAAGGGGGGGAACACATCAATAGAAGGAAAAATGGGCTAAAAGCATGAAGGAGGTATTCGAAGAATCAATAGCCTGGCTGGAGATGGCTCAGCAATTCAAACTGCTTTCTGCTCTTCCAGAGGACCTGAGTTTGGTTCCCAGCACCTATGTTGGGAGACTGATGACCTATGTTGGGTAACCTGCTCCAAGGGATCCAACTCCCTCTTCTAGGCCCCATGGGCACCCACACATGTGGCACACATTCTTACAAACACATACACATAAATAAAAATAAACCTTAAAAAAAAAACTAAGCCAAGCATTGTGATACATGCTTTTTATCCCAGTGCTCAGGAGGCACAGTGCTGGGATTAAAGGCCTGGACTACCATGCCAGCCAGACTCAAAAATTCCAGTTTTAGCTAGGTTTGCTGATGAAGGCCTGTAATCCCCCTACTATCGGAATTGAGGCAGGAGTACCACAAGTTTCAAGCTATCCTGGCCAGATCCTGTCTCAAAATAAAAATAATAGGTAGATAGATGATGATAGGTGACAGATGATAGATGATAGATAGATGATATAGATATATAGGTAGATCGATGATAGGTAGATAGATAGATAGATAGATAGATAGATAGATAGATAGATA
>NW_008331591.1:6804-15033 GCF_000622305.1 Nannospalax galili
GGCTCCCTGGGAGAGGAAGAGTATTTGCTTAGCATGCGCAATGATCTAGATTCAATCTGAAGTAAAACACACACACACACACACACACACACAGAGAATCTCTCTTGCTCTTTATAATCAAATCTCTGTTGGTTGGTCAGTAACATTTTTATCACCTGAAGCTTGTTAAATATACCCTATTCCGTTCTAGTGTCTATGTAGCAAAACTTAATGCAGCAAAGAAAGATAAGGACACATATTGATTAGGAAACAGTAGTCCACAGAGATAAAAGGACAGCTAAGGGGAGAAATAAACTAGTTATTTCCTGAGAGAAAAATGTAGAGCTGGAGGAAAACCTAGGAGGAAGGAAGTTATCTAACACCTTGGGGGAAAATATTTACTTTGTGGGAACAATTACAATCTCTTGCTTGTTTCTGGCTGGTTGGTTTTTGTTTGTTTGTTTTTTAGACAAAGTTTCCCTGTAGCCCCAGCTGGCCTGGAACTCACTTTGTAGACCAGGCTGAACTTGAACTCTCAGAGATCCACCTACCTCTGCTGGGATTAAAGGCGTATGTTGCCACGCCGGGTCTGTATATCTTGTATTATACAGGCACAAGCATGTGGGTTTATCGAATTTAATCAATGTGCCTAAAACTATAAAAAGTTTAAATGGGAAAAGTTTAAGAAGTTAATTCTTTTAACTATTGCAGATTTTCTGATAAAGGCAATGATTTATACTTGTTACCTCCAGCAGGTGTGTGTGTGTGTGTGTGTGTGTGTGTGTGTGTGTGTGTGTGGTGTAGTGTGGTATGTTACAGGCAAAAACAAGGCATTTGTGTGAAGTTAAACAGTAAGGTTGTGAAATACCTGAGCTTCTGTTTCGTAACTACTGCTGTCCAATGCTGAGAATTTCTATGGCCCTTCCTTATTTTTATTCTAATTCCTCAAACATCTATGCAGATTTTCATTCTCTGTAAGAGTCAAGAACAGACCAAAGTCACTGGGCATTTATACAAATGTATTACATATTAAGCTAAGCTCAGTCTCCCTCTCTCTCTTGCTCTCTCTTTCTCTCTCTCTCTCTTTCTCTCCTCACTTGCTTTTTTTTTTAAAGAAAGGGTCTCATTCACACCTAAAGACTGAATTTTATGTTTTGAAAATGAACTTCTCTCGCTACACAGAAATAACAAATATGTCAGTTTTGTATTTAGAAATGTATTAGTAGCAGGGATGTTTTCATAATTTTCAGAGAGTATGCATTCTTCATGAATACTTTTGTATTGCTGCTTGCAAATATGTATTTCCAAACTTGAAATATAGGTGTGAACAGTGTGTACCAGTTTACAAAAAAAGGGGGGGGGTCTCACAGTGTGGCTCATGTTGACTGGCTTTCAACTGATGGTCCTCCTTCCTTCCCTCCCTCGTGCACCACCAGTGCTCTAGCGTTCTGGTGTTTACCAGTTCCATTTGACCCGAATTTGACATTTGTTCAAGAAGCAGGTAAATCAGGGTTGTAAGTCTGTGACATCCGTTGCTTATGCCAGTTTCCTTGAATCTACCTGCATTCCAGATAAAGGCGATGACATGTTTATTTTAGATGTTAGGTTATCTTTCATGGGGAAAAGTGTTGAGAAGCCAGGTTCAACAATCAAGAACTCAGTGGGAATAAGGAACGCTAGTCACGGTGGTGTCCCTTGTGGACTTGTGGAGAAGCAGGGCTTCAGAGTCTTGCTACAGAAGTATCTAAACGGCCCATTTTTCTACAGTACTCGTACAACACACCCTCTAGAAGGATGTTTTGCTACTGAGCCTTCGGGTCTTTTATTAACCTTCTCCAAGAGCGTGCCCTTTCGTGTGTGCCCTTAACGGGAGTTCTCACCATCACCTGGACCGAAAGGATGGTTGTGGATACCACATCTAGCCCTCACAGCTGCCCTCCCTCCCACTGCTTCCCCTCTCCCCCATCCTCTTCCCCACCTCCAGGGGCGCTCGGCCCCGCCCCTAGCCCGGGTTGGCTGCTGGGTGGGAGGCTCGTTCCTTCGCTCCCATTGGCTGCTCAGGGAGGTGCGTCTCCCGTCTCCCCATAGGTCGGCTGGAGGAGGCGTCTCTCCCAGCTGTGCTGCGGTGGCTATTTCCGGAGTAAGATGGCTGCAGCGCGCGTGCTGGGGGCCTGGAGCCGGAACGCTGGCCGGCTGGTAAGTGGGATTGGGTGACTCTGAGGTCGGAACGAAGTGATTTGGTTGATTTCGTGATGGGTTGCTTTCTCCTCCGGGTGTCACGCGTACTGCGCACACGTGATGGAGACGCCGAGGGACGCATGCAAATAGAGCAGAGAAGGCGGCGTGCTGGCCGGTCTGGGACACGCACGCTCTTCCCTAATCTAGGCACCCATCTGCTCTCAGCCCTGAGGTTTCTACATCTCCAGGCTCTGCCAGCCTTTCACCTGCTCACCTTTGATTGAGCACCTTCTATTGCCGGACATCGTAATAAGGCGCGGGAGATGCAGTCATGTATATTCTTTCAACACTGAGTACTCACCGCGCGTCAGACCCCGGCAATATTAACCCTGGCCTCGGCATTTGCAGTCTAGAGGAAGAGACTAGCTAAGCTAAGAATGTCTCCTCAAACTTGAAATTTACTCTGTGGCTTGTGCCTCTCTCTGTCCGCACCACATGGTTCCAACTTTGTTTTGGTTTTGAGACAGGGTCTTACTCTGTAGCGCTGCCTGGCCTGGAACTCACTGTATAGACCGGGCTGGCCTCGAGCTCGAAGAGATCCTTTTGCCTCTGCCAACCAAGTGCTGGATAAAAGGCATGTGCCGCTAGCCAGGCTCTTCCTAACTTTTTATCATTAAAGCACCCACCCATCTCCCATCTCTATTTGCCTTCAGGTCCCTGTAGTCTTTTTGTTTGTTTGTTTGTTTTTGTTTTTTCGGTCTTTTTGAGACAGGGTCTCCCTGTAGCCCCAGCTGTCCTAGAACTCACTGTGTAGACCAGGCTGGCCTTGAACTCACAGAGAACCGCCTACCTCGGCTTCCCAAGTGCTGGGACTACAGGTGTGCACCACCACGCAGGGCTGGTCCCTGTAGTCTTAACAGCAAGCACGGGCATATCCCATTAATAAACCTGTTTTGTCCTAATTGCACAACTTTCTTCTTGAGCACAGCCTTCTGCCATTTCTCTAGATGTTTCTGCAGTGGTTGGCTCTTGATCTTACAAAACCTTTTAAGAGCCTGCTGTGTGTACCAGTTAGTGAGAATACAGCTGTAAAACAGATACCAGCTCTCTCCTGAGTTCGTAACCTTATAGAGGAGACTAGGGAAGAGGGAGATGGGGATAGACAGAAAGTTCTGGACAGAAAGTCATTGCATTGAATGCATCCAGAATCGCTATTATGGAGCAAGTGGTTAGGGTTACAGGAACACACAGAGGCAGACAAGTGGACACCTATGGAGGGAGTGAGGGTCAGAGAGGAGTTCCCAGAGGCCATGTAATAACTTGAGATTGTGAAGGATAAATTGGAGGTAACCAGAAGAGGGTTCTTGTCAGCAGCTCCTCACTAGGTATTAAAGCTGTCCTTCTTAGCTGAGTGTGGTAGCCCACACCTTTAATCTCAGCACTCGGGAGGCAGAGGCAGGTGGATCTCTGAGGATTCAAAGCCAGCCTGGTCTACTTAGTGAGTTTCAGGCCAGCTGGGGCTACAGGAAGACCCTGTCTCAAAAAGACCAAAAAAAAAAAATTCTTGGCTTTTGAGACATCAGCGTCATGAGACACCAGTGTCCCAATTTATTCTCACATGTTTAACTGCCTGGTTCCAATCTCCTTTCTTTCCCTAGGTTTCACATACAGTCATTACTGCATAGACATTTCAGTCAACGATGAATTTGATAGCAGTAGTCCAATACTATGCCCTTTCCTTGTTTATATATGTATAGATAAATAAACACAGTTGTGTTAAAGTTACCCACAGAGTTTCATAGAGTAACATGCTGTACAGGTTTGTTGCATACACTAACATGCAGCCTAGCTAACCCATTTGGTTTGTGCATAACGATGGATTTCTCAGAACACAGATCTGTCATTAAGTGATGTCTAACTACTTCCTAAGAACTCTGATTTTGGGTCTCTGCATGTTTGTTATCTCATTTCTTTGGATGTAGTCACTGTCTATGCTGCTGATTTCCTCATGGTCCCCAGTCTTCTAACAGAGCCTAATGAAGGCTCATCCTATAGCCTGCTGTCATGAAACCTCCAATTGCATGATATGAGGTATTTTTTCAATTGCCTATGCATATGGAAGACACCTAACACTGATTAAGTGGCTCATCAGGGACTGTCATTTCAGCAATTCGTTGGCCCGTTCCCACAAGGCCAGAAGATTGCTACTACCACTTCTCAGTATTTAAAGCAGGAAGAAGGGAGGGATAATGCCAGGCTGACTAACCAGCTAGAACAGTGGTACTTACCTACTGCTATTACAGGAGAGCTTGAAAAGCTAGCCCTCAGCTGTCTCACTGAGCCATAATGCCTCAAGGACACACCAGCTTCTCTGGGCTCCAGAACAGAGTCCTCCAAGCTGTTTCTATTGCTTCTAGCCTTAACTCTGAAGAAATCTAGCCATTGTTTGCCACATCATCCTTAATTGAAGGTATCTCCTCAGTCTTTGCTAATTGGGCCTATTGCTTCTGATCTGGCCCCTTTCCAGTTCATTCTCCATAGTCTAGCGAAAATGACCTTAAAAAGTAAGTTCTTGCTTAAGATTACTCTCATGGCTGAGAAAATTTATGATTTGGACCTTCCCAACATCCAGGTTTCATTCTTTATTTAAAACCTACACATTCCACCCTCTATTAGCCTCTCTTATCCACCGTCCCCTTCTTTCCCCCTTCCACATACCTGATTGTTCGTCTTTTACTTCTTTGCCCATTCTTAGATTTCACATATGGGAGAAAATATTCTATATATGCCTTTGTGAGTATGGTTTGTTTTGCTTAACCCGATGATCCCTAGTTCCATCCATTTTCTTGCAAATAACGTAATTTTCTTTTTCTTTCTTTCTTTCTTTTTTTTTGTCTTTTTGAGACAGGGTCTCCCTGTAGCCCCAGCTGTCCTGGAACTCACTATGTAGATCAGGCTGGCCTCAAACTCACAGAAATCCACTTGACTCTGCCTCCCAAGTGCTGGGATTAAAGGCATGTGCCACCACACCCAGCTCTTTTTCTTTTTTTAAATTCTACCATTTAATTGGACATTGATTATAGACACTAATAAAATAAGATCAAAGTCAAAGCATCATTTTTCTTATACACACATGAACCTACTCGTTCTACTCCCAGCTACAGGATCCCTTCCCCTTACTCCACACTAACCTCACTAGAACTCTCTGAAACAACTTAGCTAATCAAGTGCACCTTGTGCTTGCTCTTGATTCCAGATCTTTGCTCATGGATTTCCCCAGATAGGTTCTCTCAACATGCTCACAGATCTCTGCCTGCTTCTCCTTCCCCAGTCCTGAGATTAAAGGCCCTTGCCACCACATTCAGCCTTTAAAAAAAAAATTTAAGCTGGGTGTGGTGGTGCACGCCTTTAATCCCAGCATTCAGGAGGCAGATCTCTGTGAGTTCAAGGCCAGCCTGGTCTCAAGCCAGCCAGAGCTACAAAGTGAGACTGTTTCAAAAAACAAAGCAACCCACAAAAAAAACTAGACAAACAAAAAACTTACATTGTTCTGGGCAATCAGGATTAGACAGAGAACAAAACAGATGGAATCCCTTTCTATATACAGTATTCTGTGGAGTGAAAGATAAAGCAGATAAAAGATAAAGCAGGTGATTAACACAGTGCCACAATGGGGAAATGGAGCATGCCAGGGGAACCAAGCTGGATGAAGTCAGCTTGAAGTGAGATGGGAAAGTGAGTGGGCATGGCCCAGGAGGTAGGTGTGTTGCAGATTGAGGCCATGGGGAGTAAGGCAAAGTCTTCAGAGCTGGGGAAATCCATGAGCAGACGTCTGGAATCAGAACAAGCACAAGGTGCACTCAATTAAGTTGTTTCGCAGTTTAGTTCTTGCTTAAATAGAAGTACTTCAGAAAACAACTAATTTCATAAGCTTGATTGTTCTGCCAAGTAGTCTGGATTTGCCTAAGTAATTAATTATTGACACTGTGATAATGCTTGGTCTAAAATAGAACTGAATGAATTTTGATACGTACTTTAGGAGATAAGCTGTTGAGATAATGCGTACTTTTTTTTGAATTTTTATTATTTTTATTTTATGTGTATGCGTGTATTGCTGCATGTAGGTAAGTGTATCTGCAATACCCTGCAATGCCCACAGAGGACAGAATAGGCTGTTGGGTCCCCTGGAACTGGAGTTATGGACATTTGTTAGCTGCTATGTGGGTGCTGGGATTCAAACCTGGGTCTTTGGCAAGAACAACCAGTGTTCTTAACCACTGAGCTGTCTCTCCAGCCCCAATAATGTATACTTTTATTGATGGGGTGATGGGGCTTTATGTGTACTAAACAAGCACTCTACTCTTAAGCTACATACCCAGCCTCTGAGATAATTTATTAATGCTTTTTGTTTGGTTTGCTTTTCCCATCGATAGGTTTGTGTTCGCTATTTCCAACCATGTAGTGACATACATCTTTTCAAGCCAAAATGTGTATGTTTCTTGGGTTATCCTTCACTCAAGTTCAGACAGCCACATCATTCACTGAAAACAGCTCCTGGTGAGTACATCCTAAAATTGCAAATGTGCTGGATAATGTTTCTTTATCAGTGTGTTTTTCTTTTCCTTAGTACTTGGTACTCACCAAAGTAAAAAAAAAAGTTGGCCCTGTGTTTCCAGTCTTGCTTGCCCGTAGCAATCCATTTATCATTTTCTTTAACACTGTGTCTTTTTACATTTGGGGTTGGGTTATGCCAGGTCACCTCTTCTTTACTGTCTGACTTTTCTAGGTACTGAAATCAGCACTGATCTGACCTTGGTTAAGGTAAATTGTTGACGTAATGAAAGCAGCTTTACAAACGTGTACGTTATCTAGGGGAGTTCTAGGCAGATTCTGCTTTTCCATGCTCCTGTATCCTGACAGTGTGAACTTTACTGTTTTAAGTGAAACACTCAGTCTTCTGTGCTACAGTGCTGTGATAAAATCAGTGACTGCACTGACGGGAAAGTTCCCTGGCTTTTATCATATACTTACCTTTCACCCAACTAACTAACTTCTGTAAATAACTTGCAGCCTTAAGTGTTAGATTTGGCAAAGGCTTAAGAATGTTTTTCTGGTGTTCTTTTGAGAACCCTGATAAAGAACCCCAAATTTATTATATTCTTAAGCTTTTGACCCATACAGGACACATGCACTGGCCATGAAAGTAGATGAATTCTAGGCAGACTCCACTTTTCCAAGCTTTTTAGCCCCCAAAATAGCCTAAGACAGTATAAAGTTCACAGTCACCACTGTTTTGTTTTAATTTTTTTTATGTGAGTTTTTTGACTACATCTATGTAGGTGTACCTATGTCATGTAATACTCACCAGAAGAGGGCATTCAATCCCCTGGAACTGGAGTTACTGATGGTTGTTAGCCACCAGTGGGTGCTGGGAACCAAGCCTGGATCCTCTAGAAGAGCAGCCAGTGCTCTTAACCAATGAGCCATCTCTCCAGCCCTGTCACCACTGTTTTCAAAAACATTTTTATTAGCCTGTTGTGGTATCACATGACTTTAATCCCAGCACCCGGGAGGTAGAGGCAGGCAGATCTCTCTGTGAGATCAAGGCCAGCTTTGTTCAGAACTACATAGTGAGACCCTGTCTCAAAAAAGCACCCCCTTTTCTGGTCACTCTCTTTTTCTTTTTTAGAACCCCCTTCTTTGCATCCCCTTCTTATCTTTCATCTACACTCATGCCTTCTACCGCCTAGCATTAAACACTTTTGAATCTGTAGCTCTGACTAAAATATCTTGCTAACTGCCAACTAAACATCTGTTCTAGTGTCCTATGTATAACCCCAATTCCTGAAACTGTCTTCTGTCTTCTACAAATCTCTTCTTCCTACATTGCCCAACTCAATACATAAGCTAGAAACCTAGTGTCAGGATCAATCCATTTACTGAGCCTGTCAGCTTTATACTTTATGTGTTTTGCTTTTTTTTGAAACAGGGTCTCCCTGCAGCCCCAACTGGCCTGGAACTCACTATGTAGACAAGGCTGGCCTTGAACTCACAGAGATCCACCTGCCTCTG
>NW_008331591.1:15244-20212 GCF_000622305.1 Nannospalax galili
TTGAGTGTAACTCATTTCAGTTAATTATTGGTGAATAACAAACCACCTATTCTAGTTTGGTTTTCTAGTTTGTTTCTCTAGTTTGCTGTGACAAAACACTCTGACCAATACCAACTTGGGGAGGAAAGGGTTTATTTTATCTTACATCTCCTGGGTCACAGTTCATCATGAGGGAGCCCGAGGTAGGAACTTCTGGAAGGAGCTGAAACACAGGCCATGGAGGAATGTTGCTTACTGGCTTGCTCCCAAACTCAGCCTGCTTTCTTATACAACATAAGCGCACCTTCCCAGGGGTGGCACCAGCCACAGTGGGCTGAGCCCCATCACTCAAAAATCAAGACAATACCCCACAGACATAGGCCAGTCCAATGGAGGAAATTCCCCAATTGAGGCTCCCTCTACCCAGGTGTGTCAAGTTGACATTAAAGCTATCCAGCACAACACCCAATGATGGTTTGTTAATAATCAGCAATAATTGATGATTTCTCAGATTCTGTGAATTGACTGGTTGGTTCTTTGCTGGTTTCTAAAGGATCCCCTGGGCCAGAGAGTCCAAACTAGTCTCTTCCACATGTCTGGCAGTTGGTGCTGGTTTTCTACTGGGACATGTAATTTCTGCTCCCTGAGATCTGTCAAAATAGATGAGCATTCTCTAAGGGAAAGGTAGAAGCCGTGAGGACCTTGGCTCCTGAGCTCACACAGCTTCCCTTCTGCTACATTCTGTTAGTCAAAGGAAGTCAGGGGCTGCAGAGATGGCTCAAGGGTTCAGAATGCTTGCTGCTCTCTCAGAGGACCCAAGTTCGGTTCTCTATACTCACATCAGGCAACTTATAACCGCTTGTGACTCTAGCTCTACAGAATCTAACACCCTCTTCTGGCCTCCATGGGCACCCATATCCATGAGTACACACACAGACAAATAATGTTTTTAAATCTTAAAAAAAAACCAAAAACAAGTCACAGGCCAGCAGAGGTTCAGTCACAGTTCAGCAGAGGTTTACGAAGTGGTAAATAGATGCTGCCTTTTAGAGGCGCCTACAAAGAATTGATGACCATACCATTTTACACTGGCTCCTGGTGACCTACATGTAGGATGAAGTTCAAACACCCCTTAGCACAACACACAAAGCCTTTCTACTTCCAGGGTGATTTCTTGCTGTACGCCCTAAACTCAGCCACACAGAACTGTTTGTACTCACCCAACTATGCTGTGCACTATCATACCTAAGATGTTGCTGTTCCTTGTAAGATATTGCTGTGTATTGAGGTGCTGTTATGTATTAACTCATCACTCTTTGATTACATTCATTGATTTCTAATTCTTCATTTTAATACTTGTATTAGTCACTTTCTGTTGCTGTGATAGAAACACTGGCCAAAGAAATTTATAGAAGGAAGAATTTATTTGAGCTTACAGTTCCAGGGGAATCACAGTCTGTCTTGGCAGGGAGGCATGGAGGCAGAGGTGGCTGGAGGAGGAGGAGAAACTAAACTCTCCAATCATCATGCAGGCACAGGAAGCAAGAGAGAGACTGGAGATCTGGCAAGGCTTAAGAGCTCTCTAAGCCTACCCCCAGTGATGTGCTTCCTCCAGGATAGCCACATCTTCTAAAACCTCCCAAAACAGCACCATCATCTGGGGACAAAATGTCCAAATACTTGGAGCCTGTGGGGGACATTTTCATTCAAACCACCACATTATAGAAGGCTCTCCTAAGCAAAATTCTTTGTGTAACTTCCTAATTACTTCCTTAGGGGAAAAGTCATAAAAGTGGAATTACTTACTGAATTAAAGATGTAGAATTAAAAGAAAAAAAGTTAAGTCTTTTACCAGGCATGGTGATGCATGCATTTGATCCCAGCACTGGGGAGGCAGAAGCAGAATTCCTGTGATTTCAAGGTCAGCTTGGCCTACATAGAGAATTCAGGCCAGCCAGGGTTAGATAATGAGACCCATCTAAAAAGAAAAATTAATTAGTAAATCAAGGTTTCTTTTACTTATATGTTTAATTCTTGAGACAGGTCCTTACTATGTTGCTCCAGCTGGTTGCTCCAGCTGCTCCAGGGCTCAAGCAGCCCTCCTACCTCAGCTTCCTGAGGATGACTATGACTACATGTCATCACACCTGTTTTTTGTGTTTTTTTTTTTAAGGTTTTTTGAGACTTGGTTCTAACTATGTAGCTGTAGCCTAGCCTAGAATGCACTGCGTAGATCAAGATGGGCTTGAACTCACAGAGATCTGCCTGCCTGTGCCTCCTGAGTTCCGGGATTAAAGGCCACCATACCTGGCTAGGTTTTTCATGTTTAATTCCAAAGTGCTTTTGAAAAAGGTCCTGGCAAATAGATCAGTAAGCTGTAAGAGGCCCCAACATTGGAGAGGAAGCAAGAAGCACTGAATATGCTTCTATCAAAAACATTTTATGTTTCTTTGCTTAACATTTAACTCAAGATAATCAGTTTTATACATCAATCAATTTACTTATTTTGGTCTTTTTGAGATAAGGTCTCCCTATAACCCCAGCTGGCCTGGAACTCACTGTGTAAACCAAGCTGGCCTTGAACTCACAGAGATCCACCTGCCTCTGCCTCCCAAGTGTTGGGATTAAAGGCCTATGCCACCACTCCAGGCTTAAAGATTATTTTTATTTTATATATATGAGTGTTTGCCTGAATATATGTGCACCATGTACATAGAGTGGCTGTGGAGGCCAAAAGAGCGAGTCAGATCCCCTGGAACTGGAGTTAAATGTAGTTGTGAGCTGCCATATCGGTGCTGGGAACTGAACCTAGATTGTAAGAGCAA
This sequence comes from Nannospalax galili, assembly GCF_000622305.1. Classification (NCBI taxonomy): domain Eukaryota; kingdom Metazoa; phylum Chordata; class Mammalia; order Rodentia; family Spalacidae; genus Nannospalax; species Nannospalax galili. Next base: position 18,049 of record NW_008331591.1, read on the forward strand.
CAAGTGCTCTTAACTGCTAAGTCATCTTTCCAGCCCCCTGTGTGTGATATTTTTGAAAGAATCTTATGTAGCTCAGGCCTTCAATTTGCTAGGTAACTGAGGATGACTTTATACTCCTTGAGCCTCCTGTCTCTGCCTTCTGAGTGCTGGGATTACAGGCATGCACATCATGCCCAGGCCAATATATTTTACATTTATAAATAAATATGCTTACTAGCAGTCTAAAGATAGAGAAGCATTCCTGACAAGATTCAGAGCCATTGTTTACCTGGTAAAGTGAGAAGGTCCATACATGTTGTCTACTGTCCAGAAATCCTTTGTGGTTAGAGAGTAGCTACCACATAGTATCACTGGCATCTCCGTGTTATCAAAAGGGGTTGAGATTTTTAAAATAACAGAAAATGAAGGGAGGAAAGAGAAGTTTTAGGGATAATTTGTCAAAACATAATTTGGACATATAAGAAATTTCTAAGCCAGGTGTGGTGGTGCATGCCTTTAATCCCAGCACTTGGGAGGCAGAGGCAGGCAGATCTTTGTGAGTTCAAGGCCAGCCTGGTCTACATAGTGAGTTCCAGGACAGCTGGGACTATAGGGAGACCCTGTCTCAAAAAGATCCCCCCCCCCAAAAAAAGAGAATTTTCTACCTAGGTGTGGTGGCTCACTCTGTAATCCCAGCATCTGGGAGGTAGAGACAGAAAGATCATGAGTTCAGGGTCATCCTTAACTGAATAGTGAGTTTGAAGCCAACTTGTACTGTGTGAGTGAGGGCCTGCCTCAAAATAAAACCTTTTAAAAAAAGGACAAGAAATTTCTATCTCCTCTGCTAAATATATCGCTACCTCATTTTAGTCATAAAGAATGAGGTTAATTCAGCTGTTAAGAGCCCTGGCTGCTCCTAACAAAGGACCCAGGTTCGATTTCCAGCACCCACATGGCAGCTAACAACCATCCGTAACTCCAGTTCCAGGGAAATCTGATGCCCTCTTCTGACCTCCTTGGCATTGAACAACACAGGTGCGCTTTCACACATGCAGGGAATACACTCATACATGGTAAAAAAGAAAAAAGAATGAAATTAATTATTGGAGGTCAAAGGAGATGTAGTTGAGAGCAGGCCACGTTTTGTTCATTACTATTGTCTTAAAATGTCATTAATTTGTTAGGAGAGACATCTATAACCCTATAAAGAATATTATAGGGCTGGAGAGATGGCTCAGTGGTTAAGAGCACTATCTGCTCTTGTAGAAGACCTGAGTTTGAATCCCAGCACCCACATGGCGGCTAACAACCATCTGTATCTCCAGTTCCAGAGGACTCCAATGCCCTCTTCTGACCTCCATGGCCACTGCATGACATTCATGCAGGCAAAACATTCATGTACATAAAATAAAAATAAAGAACATTATTTTGGAAATTGGAAAATAAGTTTTGTGTTAGTAGGCCTGTATATTGGAATAGTATAAATATTTAGTGATTTTGAATAGTGGTTTTGCTTTTAAAAATTATAAATTCTAGGGTTTTGCTTTGTTTTTGTCTGTAAGATGGAAGTTTCTGCCTCTGCCTGAGAACACATTCTAATTTTAGAAGTAAAGGTTGCTATTGCTAATACATACATATTTAATGAGATTGGTTCTCATTTGTCTTTGAAGCCCTGCAGGGACAGGTTGTTCAATTCAAACTCTCAGACATTGGAGAAGGGATTCGAGAAGTAACTATTAAAGAATGGTAAGTTGATCTGAAAAACATGTACATCATTGTAAAATGAATTTGAGAGTACAGCTAAATAAGAATCAACTTAAATTGAGAAATGTCTTCATATAGTACACTTTGCTTTCTTTCTTTCTTTTGGTCTTTTTGAGACAGGGTCTTTCCGTAGCCCCAGCTGGCCTAGAACTCACTATGTAGACCAGGCTGGACTTGAACTGCTTCCTGAGTGCTGGATTAAAGTCATGTGCCGCCACGTCCAGCCATACTTTGCTTTTTCTAAGGTATAATTGATTTGGGCTGCTAATAGGCTGGTGACAATTTATTATTCATCAAAGCATTTTCTTAGATGTTATTATTCATTGTTGTTTCCCTTTTTTTTGGTCTTTTTGACACAGGGTCTCCCTGTAGCCCCAGCTGTCCTGGAACTCACTATGTAGACCAGGCTGGCCTTGAACTC
>NW_008331591.1:24348-26809 GCF_000622305.1 Nannospalax galili
AGATGACTCAGCAGTTAAGAGCACTGGCTGCTCTTGCAGAGGACCCGGGTTCGATTCCCAGCACCCACATGGCAGCTGACAACTGTCTATAACTCCAGTCCCAGGGGATCCGACAGCCTCTTCTGACCTCCATGGACATTGCACGACATGGATGCACTTACCTACATGCAGGCAATACACTTATACACATAAAATAAAAATAATAAATAAAAAAAATTTAAAAAGATGTTTTCAAGGAAAGTGAATAGCAGCAAGTTACTTGATTTCTTGGAAATACATATGTAATAATTTTGGCATCTAATGCATTTGAGTTATATACCTCTCCTATATCAGCACATGTACATTATCTGTGTTAGTATTGGAGCTTCCACAGGGAATTCCTGGATTACCTTTGAATCTTATTTCTTAATGCTACATTGTCTTATTAGTCTCTCCAAGAACTTGACCAAACCTGGAGAATCTATAGGGATTCTGAAAATTTAACAGAATTTTAAAAAATATTTTATTATTTTTTAAAAATATTTTATTTATTTTTTTAATTTTGTGTATGAATGTATTGCCTGCATGTATGTGAGTGCACCTGTTTCCTGCAGTGACGCAGAGGTCAGAGGGCTTTGGATTCCCCTGGAACTGGAGTTAAGGACGGTTTGTAGCCACCATGTGGGTGCTGCGAATTGAACCCCAGTCCTCTGTAAGACAGTCAGTGCTCTTAACCACTGAGACATCTCTCCAGCTCATTGTTATTATTTTTTTATTTTATGTGTAGAAGTGTATTTCCTACATGTGTGTAAGTGCACCCGTGTCATGCAATGCCCGCAGAGGCCAGAAGAGGGTGTCGGATCCCCTGGAAGTGGAGTTATGGACAGTTCCGTCTTTTGCAAGAACAGCCAGTGTTTTTAACCTCTCCAGTGTTGTAACTGCTGAGCCATCTCTCCAGCCCCATGACTTCTTAAAGCTTTGTTTACAATTATCACATTAACTTTTTTTGTGTCTTTTGGAAACAGGCTCTCCCTGGAGCCCCACCTTGCCTGGAACTCACTAGGTAGACCAGGCTGGTCTTCACTCACAGAGATCTGCCTGCTTCAGTCTCTTGAGTACTGGGACTAAAGGTGTGTGCTACCACACCTGGCTACATTTTCTAACAGGTACTCACATAGCCCAGGTTGGCCTTGAACTTGCAACGTAGTAAGGCTAGCCTGGACTCTCTTATAAGAGTGAGGAGACCCTGTCTCAAAAAGACCAAAAACAAGAAAGAGTACACGAAGTTGTCAGGAAAAAGTGATGGGGAGCTATGGGAGGAGTGGGAGAGGAGGGAATGCTATAAAAAAAAATTTTAAACATTTTATTTATCATTTTATTTTATGTGTATGAGTATATAGCCTGCATGTATGTAAGTGCACCTATATCGTGCAGTGCCTGTGCAGGTCAGAGAGGGCGTTGGATTCTGTTGGCTGCTATGTGGGTGCTGGGAATTGAACCTGGGTCCTCTGTAAGAGCAGTCAGTGGTCTTTAACTACTGAGCCATCTCTCCAGCCCCAGAATTTACAAAATATGTTAGACCTATTTTGTTTTTTCTTTCCTTTTGAGGAATTCTAGCTTAACAGATAAATAGACTCAACAAGAATATTTGAGCAATTAATAGTAAGAGAGGCAGTTTTTAGAAAATGCTTGCTCTTCTATAGCAACATATACTAATCGGTAGTTGCCTGTGGTGGGGTAGAGAGAAATGGGAAGGGTTGGGAAAATTTGGCCTTGGATAGATGGCTCAACAGTTAAGAGTTGAACTGGTCTTGCAGAGCACCTGGGTTCAGTTCCTAGCACTCACATGGTGACTTATAACCCACTGTAACTCCAGTTCTAGGGAATCTGACACCCTCTAGCCTCAGTGGACACCAGGCATGCCTACTGTATACATATGTCCATGCACTCAAAACCCTTATACACATAAGTATGATCCGAGTCTTTATTTCAAAGCTGGAGTATTATGGTCATTGTGATAAGGGAAACTATACATGGCCACTAACTCATGCTTGTATGTTGACCACTCTGACTTCTACCTGAAAAGAGTCGACTGAACTCAGGCATACCAGTCTGTACCTATGACCTTCCATGTCTGTGGGCTCCACACCCCCAGTATTTGGGTGACTTCTCAGTCTCGCTTTACTCAATCACTCACACTTCTGGTTATTCTAAAAAAACAGTTGTGCTATTTGGGTGATGCACAAGATGTTTTCCAGGGGGGCTGGAGAGATGGCTCAGTGGTTAAGAGCACTGGGGGGTTGTTCTGCAGAAGACCCAGGTTTGAATCCCAGCACCCACATGGCAGCTGACAACTGTCTATAACTCCAGTCCCAGGGGATCCGACAGCCTCTTCTGACCTCCATGGACATTGCACGACATGGATGCACTTACCTACATGCAGGCAATACACGCATACACATAAAATAAAAATAATAAATAA
>NW_008331591.1:27109-29076 GCF_000622305.1 Nannospalax galili
TTTTTTAATTTTGTGTATGAATGTATTGCCTGCATGTATGTGAGTGCACCTGTTTCCTGCAGTGACGCAGAGGTCAGAGGGCTTTGGATTCCCCTGGAACTGGAGTTAAGGACGGTTTGTAGCCACCATGTGGGTGCTGCGAATTGAACCCCAGTCCTCTGTAAGACAGTCAGTGCTCTTAACCACTGAGACATCTCTCCAGCTCATTGTTATTATTTTTTTATTTTATGTGTAGAAGTGTATTTCCTACATGTGTGTAAGTGCACCCGTGTCATGCAATGCCCGCAGAGGCCAGAAGAGGGTGTCGGATCCCCTGGAAGTGGAGTTATGGACAGTTGTTAGCTGCCATGTGGATGCTGGGATTCAAACCCGTCTTTTGCAAGAACAGCCAGTGTTTTTAACCACTGAGCCACCTCTCCAGCCTCAAGTTTAACAAAATTAAATAGTACTCTACAGAAGCTGTGTTCAATTTACTTTGACCTGAAAGAATATTTACTAGAGCTACAAACAGAAGCAGCGCAGTCTGAGGCAACCACAGGACTGGGTTTCAGCTCTCCCATTTATTAGGTGTGTGACCTTGGACCAGGGCCTTTATTGCTCAGTCCTCATTTTCTTTTTTCTTTTGTAAACTGAAAATACTAATGCCCATTGTACTCAGCTGGAGTCAGACTGAATTAAAGCACTGCTTGTATATACAGTGTTTGGCATGCATTAGTGTCGTTTCCCTTCCTCTCCATGAGGGGATTTTGAGAGCTCCACAGGACCAATTTATAGACAATTTAATAGGCGTGAACAGCCTTCTCCATAGTTGCAGCTCTGGAAAGTTTGTATTTGCTCAAAGCTCAATGTCAGTGTCAATGTCAAAGCAAACCAGTTTGGTGGCTGACTTGTAGAAATTAAGTCTTTAGGGGCTGGAGCAGTGGCTCAGTAGTTAAGAGAATTGCTGTTCCTGCAGAAGACTTGGTTCCCAGCACCCACATGGTGGCTAACAACCATCTGTAACTAGTTCTGGGGGAATCCAACAACCTCTGCTGACCTCCGAGGGCTTTGCGTGACACAGGTGCACTTACATACATGCAGGCAATAAACTTACACACAAAAAGAAAAATAATAAAATATTTTAAAAATACAATGAAAAAGAAGTCTTTAATTTTAACAATTCAGACACATCTGCTTTATGTCATTGATTTGCTGATTACAAACTCTGACACTTAAGTACTCTCAAACCTTTTTGTTTTCTTTCAAACATACATGCTCATAGCTTGATAATTGTTCTTGTTTGGCAACTCTGAAGTTAGAGACAGGAATAATGACCAATCAACATTAGCCACAGAATTCCTGAAGCTGTATTCAGAGCAGGGCGAAATGTTACATGCTATATCATCTTTGGAAAGTGCTTAAGAGGCCACAGATTTTATAGGATTCTTTCATGTCATTTATCTCACATTTTATTCCTACTTTATGCAGTGTATTCATAAAACATTTTGTTGGAGAAGTTTAAAATACATGTTTTAAAATTTATAGAAGAGGGGCCGGAGAGATGGCTCAGTGGGTAAGATAACTAGATGCTCTTGCAGAGGACCAGGGTTCAAGTCCCAGCACCCACATGGTGGCTAATCTCGCTTTACTCAATCACTCACACTTCTGGTTATTCTAAAAAAACAGTTGTGCTATTTGGGTGATGCACAAGATGTTTTCCAGGGGGGCTGGAGAGATGGCTCAGTGGTTAAGAGCACTGGGGGGTTGTTCTGCAGAAGACCCAGGTTTGAATCCCAGCACCCACATAACTGTTCTTACCTGGGTTCAAATCCCAGAACCCACATGACAGCTGAGAACTATCCATGACTCCAGTCCCAGGGGATCCGACATCCTCTTCTGATCTCCGCAGGCATTGCACGACACAGGTGCACTTACTACTTACTTAGCAATACACTCATACATGTAAAATAAAAATAATAAATAAAACA
>NW_008331591.1:30647-33606 GCF_000622305.1 Nannospalax galili
GAAATATGTGCATGTATGCAAGTGTGCCCATGTCACGCAATGCCCGTGGAGGACAGAAGAGGGCATGGGATGCCCTGGAACTGGAGTCACAGATAGTTAGCCACCACGTGGGTTCTGGGATTTGAACTTGGGTCTTCTGCAAGTCAGTGCTCTTAACTGCTGAGCTATCTCTCCAGCCCTAGTGGGCTTTTTTAGAAAAAGATAAGGGGATCGCTTCTTGGACTTTTGGCTAAGATCAAGTATAAAAAAAAGATAAGGGGCTGGAGAAATGGTTCAGTGGTTAAGAACACTGCCTGTTCTTGCAGAAGACCTGGGTTTGAATCCCAGTACCTACACGGCAGCTAACAACTGTCCGTAATTCCAGTTCCAGGGGATCTCACAGCCTCTTCTGTCCTCTGTGGGCATTGCACGACACAGGTGCACTTACTTACATGTAGGCATAACACTCATACACATAAAATAGAAATAATAAATAAAATATTTTTTGAAAAATAATAAATAAAATATTTTAAAAATTTATAGAAGAAAGTTGCAAATTAACTTTTAGCTGCTATATAATTTTAATAGACATGAAGGATAACCAGGTACTTAAAACATGAACAGTACCAAGTAAACCAGGTATGGTGGTTCGTGCCTGTAATCCCAGTATTTGGGAGTCTGAGGCAGAAGGACTAATGAATTAAAGGTCACCCTTCACTACATAGCAAGTTCTAGGTCAACCTAGGCTATATAAGACCCTGTCTCAAAACAAGGCAAAACACAGTATCAAGTACTGACAGATTCCCTCTCCCCCACTCTCCACACTTATCATTGAGATGGTGTATGTCCCCTTACTTTTGTAATGCTGGGGATTGAACCCAGATCCTTGTGGAGGTCACCTAACTACACCCTAGACCTGTTTTCCATTCTTAAGTAGCCCAGGGTTTGTTGATATATAGGCCACTAATCTTTATTTTTTATTTGGTACATATATGCGTGTGTGTGTGTGTGTGTGTGTGTGTGTGTTTTGGTTTGAATGAGAGTGTGCCCCATGGACTCCAAGTATATGGACATTTGCCCTTAGTTGGTGGGACTGTTTTGGGAGGTTTTATGAGATGCCTGCTGGATATAGCTTTGAGGGTTCTTAAACCCTGCAGGATTTCAAGTTTTGCTCTACTTCCTGTGCCTACTTGAAGATGTGATCACTCTTAAGTTCCCTTGGTCATGGCGTCTTATCACAGCAATAGAAAAGTAACTAATACAGAAGTTGGTACCGGAAAGTGGGACGATGTGAAGAACCTGACCATGTGGGTTTTTGGAGGAATGTGGAAGACTTTGGAAGTTTGAACTAGAAAAGTTGAGTGCTGTAAGCAGAGTTTAACAGGCTATTCTAGTAGGAGCCTGAAAGAAAGTAGTGCTGAGAGCAACGTAGTTCCAGAGAGAAATAAGGACTTAAGCAGCGACTGGGCTATTTTGACAAAGGGTCTTAACTGCTGTCTGCCCAAAACCTAAGTGCTTGCCTGAGGCTAAGTTGAAAAGTAATAAACTAATTTCTGTGGCAGAGGAAATTTAAAGATAGTCTAATATAGAATCAGTGGCATGGCTATTAATGGTGAGTATTGTGGAGATCTACAGTAGACAAAGAGCAAATGGGGCAGAAGGAAATATAGAATGTGCAGTTTGGAGAGAAGGAGCACTGGGAAGATTGTTGGACCCAAGGCATGTGCTAAAGGAGAGACTCTCTTTGATAAGATTAGAGTTATTAAGGAGAGGCCTCTAGATTTACACTGGAAGAATGGAAGGTGTACCCTGAGGCCAAGACCATACCCAGCTAAGCTTCCAATTTAGGAAAAAGCCTAAGGAGGTTCCTTCTAGAAAAGTGCTTCGTACAAAAGCTGCTGGTAAAGTGAGTGAAGCGGGCCCGGTTCATCCCAGGCTGGTACCTGAACTCGGCAGTGTCATTCACCTGGTGCTGGTTTAGGGGCATGAAAGATGCAGAGCAAAGGGGTCATCAGTTCTTCCTCCACGGTTTCAGAGAGCCACAGAGGCCAGGCAGCATGCAGCAGGGGCATCCTGCCATTGTGTGAAGCTGCGAAGGTGAAGCCTGGTTGACAGTGGAGACCCCAAGAAGACACTGAAGACGCCAGAGCTGTGAGACGTCTGCCAAGCAGAGCTGCATACAGGGAGTGGCACCAGCCCAAGAGAGAGATGTGTGTTGCATGTAGCAAAGCTGGAGAGGCTGAGCCACCTAAGCCTTTTGGAAGTAAAATCCCCAAAGTTGGACGTGGAGATCCTGGATATGGTGTGCCCTGCTGGTTTTCTGTCTTGTTTTGATCTGGATGGCCTCACCATGCCCCTGTTCCTCCCTTTTGGAATGGGAATGAATATTCAGTTCCATTGTATGTTGGAAGTATGTAATTTGTCTTTCCAGTTTATAAGGGTTTAGAGTTAAGAGACTGCCTTGCATCTCAAAAGAGACTTTGGACTCTGGACTTCGAATAGTATTGAGGCTGGGAAAGATTATTGGGTCTTCTGAAGGTGGATTAAATGCATTTTGCATTTTATATGGTAATGAGCCATGGGGGCCAGGGAGAAGAATGTGGTGGTTTGAATAGAGTGTACTCGATAGGCTCCAAGTACCGACTCTAAATCCTCTGACCCTCAAGCCAAATAAACTCTTCCCTCTGTAATTTGCCTTGGTTGTGGTGCTTTATGATAGCGACATAAAAGCAGTTAATACAGTATGTGTGTATGTATGGTGTGTATTCTTGTTTATGTGTGTGGATACAAGAGGTTGACATTAGATGTCTTCCTGAATCACTCCTTTTTTTTTTTTTTTAAACAGGGTTTCTTGAGCCAGGCGTGGTGGTGCATTCCTGTAGTCCCAGCACTTGGGAGGCAAAGGCAGGCGGATCTCTGTGAGTTCAAGGCCAGCCTGGTCTACATAGTGAGTTCCAGGACAGCTGGGGCTACAGGGATA
>NW_008331591.1:35075-35317 GCF_000622305.1 Nannospalax galili
TGTAACTCCAGTTCTAGGGGATCTGACAGCCTCTTCTGTCCTCCATGGGCAATGCATGACAGTGGTGCACTTACCTACATGCAGGCCATACACTCATACACATAAAATTAAAATAATAAATAAAAATTTTTTTTTTTAAAGTTTCCAAAGAAGGCCAGGAAGTCTTTACCACAGTTGTTGTGGGGCGGGGTGTGACGCCCCCATTCTTAGGTGCCAAAAGTGTTATCATAGCAGTTTTTTTT
>NW_008331592.1:0-355 GCF_000622305.1 Nannospalax galili
GTACCCACGTTTTCAACAACATACACATTTACGTTTGCACAGAACAATGTCTATAGACACAGGTATGTACACAGAGACACAGACACAGACACAGACACACACACACACACACACACACACACACACACACACACGCAGGATACTTAGGGCTAATCTTGCTAATTTCCAGTCAGTTGTTTGAATGTGAAATGTCTTCTGTAACCTCATGTGTTTGGACGTTGGTCCCCTGATGGCTGTCTCCCTTGGCAAAGTTGTGGAAGCTTTAGGAGACAGGGGAGCCCTGCTGGAATAAACGGGTCATTAAGGAGGAGACCTGTAGGCTTTAAAGCCATTCCCACTTCCTGTTTGAGCTCTG
>NW_008331593.1:0-848 GCF_000622305.1 Nannospalax galili
CACATTTTTCAAGACTCGGAGAGACTCTGAATCTCTGATTTTCCGTCCCCACAATGTTCCCACATACCATGTCCCGAAGGCCCTTTCACTCATCTTCGACTTCCTTTACTTCTTTCCTTTGTTCCATACTTTGTTGGTTATAACTTTCTCACTTACCTATTATGAAGATCATTTGAGTATATTGGTCTCAAGGAATTAACTATTTTAATTTAGAGATGTCAAATATGTAATTCCCAACTCCAGCCCCTTAACTCATTCATACCTACCAGGTTTTGATTCATGTTAGGTAAAGTCTTACAATACAATGTTTAGAATATGGATGTCTTCAGTAAGACGGTAAGATATTTTTCATTCACTGATAACTCCTGTTTTTCCCAATATCCTTCCCACTATTCTCCTAAAGGAGCCAAAGTAGAAGTTTGTCCTAGTTAATATCCATTTCTGTGATACAAACACTGACCAAAACCAACTTGTGTAGGAAAGGGTTCATTTAGCACAGTTTCTCATTAACAGAAGTCAAGGCAGGGACTCAGGGCAGTATCCTGAAACACAATGGAGAAACAGTAGTTCCATGATTGCTCTCCTGGCCTGTGCTTAGCCTGTCTTCTTATTCAATACAAGGCAACCTGCTCAGGGTTGGCACCAACCTGAGCCCTGCTACATCAATCAGAAATTAAAAAAAAAAAAAATGCCCCACAGACATGGCCACAAGAGAAAGTTCCTCAGTTGAGATTCCTTCTCCCCAGGTGTGTCAATCGGACAATTAAAGCTATCTAGCATAATGTTAAAAAAATTTTAAAGCTCAGGAACCTCTTCTCTGTTGGGTCTAGGGGCTTAAAGAAAGCTTA
>NW_008331594.1:0-652 GCF_000622305.1 Nannospalax galili
ACATGGTGAAACTCAAATGTCTTAGAAACATTTAAGAAATGTTCAATATCTATAACCATCAGGGAAGTGCAAATAAAAACCATGTTAAAATTTCCTCTTCTTCAGATCAGATTGGTGAGTATTCTAAAAACAAACAATAGTAAATACTGGTGAAGATGTGGGAAAAGGGGACACTTCTTCACTACCAGTGGGTGTGCAAATTGGTGTAGCCACTAAGGAAATCAGTGTGGAGTTTCCTCAAAAATCTAGAAATAGATCTCCCACAGGACCCAGCTCTACCATTCAGGCATATACCCAAAGGACTCTATATCCTATGACAGAAATACATGCTCGTCCATGTTCATTGCTTCTCTATTCACAGTAGACAAGAAATTGAAACAGCCAAGTTGTCCATCAATGCATGAAAGGAAAAATCCACCAAGCAGATATTTCAGTCCTAAACATTTATGTACAAAACATGGGGGCACTCAATTTCATTAAAACATATTATACTAAAGCCACAGATTAATTACAACACAGTGATAATGGGTGACTTCCATACCCCACTGACACCAATGCACAGATCCTTAGGAAAAAAATTAATTAAAGAAATTTAGGAGTTATGTAACATCATGCATCAAATGGACCTAACAGATATTTACAGAACCTTCCA
>NW_008331595.1:0-887 GCF_000622305.1 Nannospalax galili
ATGGGAAGGGCTAATATGATCACAACACCTTTTGTAAACATATGGAATTATCGCATTTCAAAATTAACATTGTTTTGAAAATTAACAAGTGATACAAATATAAATTACCAGGAAATAAGGAATACTTGTTTGGAGACAACAAATTTGATCATCTATGTAACCAGACAGTGGTAATGATTTTATAGCAAATACAAATATTGCTATTTTTATACTTAAAACTGATTATTAAACAAATACATGGTCTAGAGAGAAGGGGAGAAAAGGATTTTGAATAAGCTAACAAAGCAGAGGAAAGACCTCTACAATGAAAATTTTAATTTACTGAAGAAAATGAATGCTCATGCTGGATGCCTCATAAAATTTATGTTCTGATTCAATGAAGTCTTCAGTCATTCTTTTTGTGACTAATTACCTTGAAAGTTTGCTGCAAAAACCAAGGCCTTGGGTCTAAATGCTCTCTTGGATGAGGGTAGAACACAGAATTCAGAAAGCATGGGTGAAGAATGATGAAAATCAGAAGAGATTGGTTTGTTCCAGCAAGCAAGGAGAATAATCGTTTATTTGAAGTACTTCCTATAGACTGAAGGCCACTCTCAATATTTGCAAACAATTTTAAGTTTGGAATTTTAAGAATCTATCAGATATTTCTATGGGAATATTTTGGCAGCCATAAAATTAATGAAAAAAATCTGAATTAGTCCTAGTTCAAACAATGTAAAATTTATCTCAAAGGATGCATAGAACAACATGCTCCAATATTTCTCACAGGACTGGGCCTGGTAGCCCACACCTTTAATCCCAGCAGGTGGATCTCTGTGATATCCTGGTCAGCCTGACCTACATAGTGACTTCCAGGACAGCTTGGGGCTACAGGGTGATGCTATGTT
>NW_008331596.1:0-525 GCF_000622305.1 Nannospalax galili
AAAAATCAATGAAAATATATTGAAAATGAAATTTATGTTTTACAGTCCTCACATAGTCAAACATCAAAATTTTATGTTATAATTTTTGTAACAAGATATTATCAAAGATAGTTCAATAAGGATATTAAAAGGTAATAGAGAAAGAGAACTGGGACTTGATCATATTAACGCAAAGTTAGATTAATATTTTTAAACCTGGTTAACGTTAACCAGTATGTTGGTTGACTGTCTCCCATATGTTTATTCCAATACAAGCATCAGAATTCAGAATTCAGCACTTTTTTGCATCTCCCAGAATAAAAAGAAAATGACACTTCCTTGACTTTGCAGTCAAAAAATGATAGCTACAAGATAAAATGGGGAGTTCCAAAAGGGCTATAGCTCCGTTTCTTTGCTCAGTTGTATCTCGAATACAATGTGTATATTCACTCATCTCCTGATGAAAAAATAAAACGAAATTTCATCTTTAAAAAGAAATAGGTTATGCCTAATGTTGCACAAAATGCTAAAATACCAATTCTTATT
>NW_008331597.1:0-224 GCF_000622305.1 Nannospalax galili
ACACACACACACACACACACACACACACACACAGACATGCATCTGCATGTGCATGTAATTGGGTGGGAAGTAATAAGAGGAGGTGTGGTGGGGACTTGAATACAATCAAAATATATTGTATGAAAATTGCAAAACTCCAATTAAAAAATGATTACATTTTTTGATGCTGGGCATGGCGGCACACACCTTTAATTCCAGCACTCGGGAGGCAGAGGCAGGCAGAT
>NW_008331598.1:0-391 GCF_000622305.1 Nannospalax galili
GCACATGGTCTAGTCACCGGACCCCTCTGATGTGCACATGGTGTTGTGACCTGCTCCCACTGAAGTGCAGATATTCGTGCCCCCTGCTCCCTCTGATGTGCAGATGGTCGTGTCACCTGCTCTCTTTGACGTGCACATTGTCACGTCACCTGCTCTCTCTGCCATAAAGATGGTCGTTTAACCTGCCCTCTCTGAACAAAAGATGGTCGTGTTACCTTCCCCCTCTTATGTGCACATGGTCATATAACCAGCCCCCTGTGACGTGCAGATGGTCGTGTCTCCTGCCCTTATCACCTACACTCTCTGATGTGGACATCTCGTTTCACCTGTCCTCTCTGAAGTGCACATGGTCATGTCACCTGCCCTCTTTGATGTGCACATGGTCTTGTCA
>NW_008331599.1:0-2693 GCF_000622305.1 Nannospalax galili
CACATGTATGTATATGTACCTTTGCACGTATACATATAGAGGTATACATATTTATACACGTGCACGTGTAGATATGTGTGTACATTTTCCATCTACTTGTTAGGAAGCAAATAGTTTTTAACACTCTGTATCGCGCATTCTTGAGGAAGAATCACCTGACCACCTCTGATGCGAGAGGAAACCACGCTCAGTGAAGGGGTTAGACCTACAACCGGTGCTCTCCACCCCACAGTGTCGACAAAGGCCCACGTGTAAAACATTTCCATTTTCAGAAAATGCAACTCCACGCAATCCAAGGCTCTATTCTCCAGAACATCTTTAAAAGTTTGCAGGTGCTGCTTTCAAAACTCTCTAAGGGACCAAAACTTCAGAAACCAACTCACGTGGAGGCCCGTCGTAGCAAACAGACACAGAAAGGGTTTTTGAGGTTTTATTTTTAAGATTATCTTACAAAGTAATGGGCTACCTGATGTCATCTTCATACACTTTGTTCGGTCCTTCTTCCCCCCTCCTCTCCCCACGTCAAGTACCCTTGCACCTCACATACTCTCCCTTCTACTACATGTCACATGTCCTATCACCCTCCCCAAACCCATACGTGAAAGCTTCTTTCCCCCCACTCTCATGGGTCCCTTTCCGGTGTCCTGAACTCTACCCACATTAAGTTCAACGTAACTACATGAAGCTAGGCTCTGCATGTGGAGAGACCGGGTGGGGTTTATCTTTCTGATCCCAGCTTAGCTCACAATCGAGTTCCAGTTCCGTATCTTTTCCTGCGCATTTCAGGATTCCACTTTTTCTTTTGTCACAGCTGAATGAAATTCCACTGTGCACAAGCACCACGTTTTCATTACCCAGTGACCAGCCGATGGTCACGTCGGCAGCTTCCGTGTCCTCGGTGCTGTGAACAGAGCAGCAATGAACACAGACACCTAAGTATCTCTGGCAGGATGTGGAGTCCTTTGGCATATGCCCAGGAGGGGTATAGCTGGGTCATAAGGCAGTTGTATTTACAGATTTGCGAAGCATTCACAGTGATTACCACATGATATGGAAAGATACCGAGTATTTTAGTGTCTTTCCAGAACTGACAGTTTGATTTAATAATTGTCAGCACTGAGAACATGTGTCACATAAATATGTACTGCAAAGTAGCAAAAGTATGTTTAGAGCCATTTCAGAAATGTTGGAAATCCTGTCCTAATCCCAAGCCAAAATCCGTTTAGCAACATTTTTAATGGAACTCGAGTCAGCCTTTTGTAAGATCGAGCACTCTAACACAGCACATCCAACAGCATCTAATTTGACACGTGCTCAGAAATATCACAGGAGAAGAGCAAAAGCTTCATCTTTCTGTGACAGAACCATTCTGTTTCCCTGAGAACAGGAAGTCTTGTAGATATTGCAGTAAAAGAAAATACTGCAACTCGTAACATACAATAGTCTGGAATCTGAGCCCCGGTGTTCTGGGCAGTGTTCATTAGTCCTGTGTGGCGTGACTCGAGTGCATGCTGCATGTTCAGACCTCAGGCCTCAGTGACGTCACATGATACAACATGAGCTAGTGTTCCCAGGGGCACTCAGGATTCATTATGAATTTGCTTTTGAGTTAACTGTTGACTGTGCCACATTCAGACACTTTTAACTGTTGCCAACATTTTCATGACCCCCTCATTCAGATATGTGGTCCCATCAGGGCTTGTGACCCACATTTAGACTATTTCTTATTTATTTATTTATTTATTTATTTACTTATTTATTTATTATTTGTTTATTTATTTATTTATTGTTATTTTATGTGTATGAGTGTACTGCCTGCATGTGTGTAAGTGCACCTGTCTATGCCTGTGGAGGTCAGAAGAAGGTGTCAGATTCCTGGAATTCAGTTACAGTCAGTTGTTGACCACCGTGTGGGTGCTGGGAATCGAACCCAGGTCCTCTGCAAGAGCAGTCAGTGCTCTTAACTGCTAAGCCATCTCTCCAGCCCCTCGCTGGTTTACTTTTAGACAGAATAGTTCATGTGTTTGCTGAGTGTCAAAAGGCAGAGAGATAGAAAAGGAAAGGACATGAATTACTGGGCCAGAGCTGGCAGTGGTTGCATCTGTGTGGATCAGGATGCTGTTACTGTATGTATGAAGCTTGCTAAGGATGCCAGGACTTAAACTCAACAGTCCTGACCGGGGAGAGGGGAACAGCCAAAGAGTTTACACTGTGACAAATCCTACCTGGTGATTTTAGAGCACTGTGGACCCATAGAGATGGAGTGTTTTGCTTTCTTTCTCCATAAGCCCAAAAGTGCTCTCTGAGCAGCTCGCTCTGCTGAGTGAACCAAGAGCATGCTTTAAGTCTTCGAGCCAGCTCGGGTTTCTTCCAGGCACACCAGGAAACCCTAGGCCTTGACCTGTTGGCTCTGTGAGCCCTGTTATATCAACCTCAGAGCTGCACAGAGGATCAAGTGAACGGCCTGACAAAGGCCGAAAGAATTGTGTGTAGAATGCAGACTGGCCCGTTGATGCCACTTTCTTTTCACGTCAAGGACAAAAAGAAACCTATTTAAATAGATATCCCTCAAGGTCTGTACTGCAGGAGCATCTTAATGAGGTGATAAAGGAAACATCATAAGAAGGCAACAACAAGTCGGAAGGACACATCATTTAAAATGACGAGAAGGGGGCTAGAGAGATGGCTCAGCG
>NW_008331600.1:0-354 GCF_000622305.1 Nannospalax galili
ACCATCCTTACAAATCCACCATGTATTGGAAGGGGCTTGAATTAACTGGGACTCTTTATTTGGGGCAGTGGTGGCATTGCAGCAGGGGCGATAGATGGCTGGAGGCTGGCCAGTGGGTGCAAGGCAGGTGCCTTGACCCACTATCCTTGATAGAGTCAGGACACTCTAGTGCTTATCCGGCCATGAACAAGAGGAAGGGGAGTCTGAGTAGCCAAGGGAATTGTTGGGCAAAGGGATCACCATCCCTTCATAGAATGGGGGCCGGGAATTATAACACAGCCAGCAATCTCCCAGGTCTTGACTGGCACTTCTGGTGGCCTGATAAGTGGCATTAAGGAGTTGCAAGATAATGTT
>NW_008331601.1:0-365 GCF_000622305.1 Nannospalax galili
AGATGAGTTTCTTGCAGACCACAAAAAGATGGGTTTTGGTTCCTTTTTTTTTTGGTCTTTTTGAGACAAGGTCTCCCAGTAGCCCCAGCTGTAGACCAGGCTGGCCTTGAACTCACAGAGAACCACCTGCCTCTGCCTCCTGAGTGCTGGGACTAAAGGCATGTGCCACCATGCCTGGCTGGTTTTCTTTCTTAATCCATTCATGTAGTCTGTAATTTTTGATTGGGGTGTTCAGTCCATTGATATTTAAAATTATTAATGAAAGATGTATATTTAATCCAGTCATTTTTATTTCTGTTCACATGCTTATTATTGCTGTGCATTTCCACAGTTATACCGTCATTGAATTTCTTTCCATAACCCAT
>NW_008331602.1:0-283 GCF_000622305.1 Nannospalax galili
AAAGACCTTTGTGAAATGAGAAATTCTATTGTTTTTTCATTTTAACTACAGAAAGTAACTATACCTAACATTAACCCTAACATTAAGGCTAACCCTAACCGTAACCTTAACAGCTAACCCCAACACTAACCTTAACTCTAAACCTCCCCTGCACTACCCCTAACCCTACCCTAACCCTAACCCAAACGCTAACCCTAACCTAACCCTAACCCTAAACCTTACCCTGCCCTAACCCTAACCCTAACCCTAACCCCAACCCTAAACCTAATCCTACCCTAACCCT
>NW_008331603.1:0-696 GCF_000622305.1 Nannospalax galili
CAAAAGGATTCAAACTAGATGGAAGGTAAGGAACAATGCTAGAAGTCTCTGGCCTTTACACATGTGCAATGGCATGCATGTACAGCATTCACACATGCAAGTACATATACATATTGTACATATACATAAAAAGATTATTTTAAAGACTACTTCTTAAAGCAAGCATGTGTTAAACTCAATGATAAGAGGAGACAGTGCCTCATGTGAATTGTCCTTAGAAAGGAAGACAATCAAACAGGGGTGATAAGAAAGTATGAAGTCATTAACAACAACAACAAAAAAAAAAGCCAAATGAGTGAACATGGCATTTAGTGTCCAAGCTGTAGAAACGTTCAAGAAGGTTTACTAAAAGGGATGATACTTTAAACATTAGAAAGCTGAATTTAGACAAATCAAGGAAAGAGAATAGAGAATTCCAGATGTAGGGGTCATGTTCAAAAATTATCAATGAAAGGAATGCATAAAAAGAATCCATAAGTCCAAGACTATGTTTTAATCACTTTGGGTTCAAAGGACCTAGCTCTGTATCCACAGATAGTAGACACTCACAAGTGGTTGTTTAATTGGCTCTGACAAATAAGTGAGATAAAGCCGGTTCCTGGCCCTACCTGAGGATCTAGGAGAAAAACATCTCATGACTCCTACGGGCAAGAATTTTTTCACCAATGAAATGATGCATACCCAGGAGAAAGTCAA
>NW_008331604.1:0-819 GCF_000622305.1 Nannospalax galili
GCAGGTGGAGGCATTTCAGGCGAAACCAATTCAGGTCCATTATCATCACCTTGATATTTTGGATCAAGAATGCAAAGGGACGCGTTGCTATGATGTGCTACTAGCCATCCCCCTTGAGAGATGAACTGGACAGTCAATGATGGGTACATGAGAATCCCCCTTTGATGGCAACCTAAGACAGGAGGGTAGTCTAATGCTACTACCTTATCCAATGATGAGTAAGCCCTTAGGGAAGGATACTCCAACCTAAGACAGGTGCAGCTCTCTAAGGGTCTAGCAACCTTCGGTCCCTAAATTATGCAAAGTAAAAAGTGGGGACCTGTTGGGAGCCTGAGGCTCAACCATTTCTCAAAACTGCTGAACAGACCTAAGCTGGTAACTTTCCATTCTACCCACTCTCCTCCTGCGGGCATGGGACAGAGCCTGCTACCTTGGCCCACAGCCTTGGCCTGCAGCCTTGGCCCACAGCCTTGTACTCTTTTCCAGTAAGCTGCCCTGTTTTCCGTTAATCAGTAGATTTCTCCCTTAGAGTACTTCTGGGCCTCTGAGGTCTAGCTGATATGATTACTCTCAATCTTTACTCCTTTGTTCTCATTCTCTATTTAACCTCATGCTTGTGCTGCAATAAATGAGAATGCTGTCTTATCTCCATTTCTCTTGTCTCTTGCCCCATCAAAATCCCCACTCCCCAATCCAGGTACCCGGTTGCAGATCCTGCAGGTTCGGGACAACTATCTAGTGTGATCAAAGGGGAATGGAAAATTTTTCATGACATGACTGGTCTTAAAGAATGTATGACCACCAAAAAAGTCCTACAGA
>NW_008331605.1:0-521 GCF_000622305.1 Nannospalax galili
AATTCCATGTCCTTTTAATAAGATGATATTGTACAGCAGTCTCTTCTGCATCAAATAACTAACATCATCATGACTTCAGCTATGCCTGATTGCTAAACATTATCACAATTGGGCTTGTTATCTGTTGTGCTCCTTCATTAAAGGAGGGGCAAACAGGGTTATTGGACTATCACCAGAGTATCCAGCCACTCTTCCCAGCCAACTGTATGTAATTTATCCCTAATCACACATCATCGCCTGGATTTGGGGAGGATTAAAGTATATAATCTGGGGAAGGCTAGGAAGAGAAGGCTTGATCCATGCTGGGTAAAGGCTTTCCAGTGTGCACATCCCCAGGTAATTTATACACCTCAGCAACCCCTCAGTCATCTCTGTATATAAGAAGCTCAGTAAATTCATTAGTTCCCCAGTAAAACTTTTATCGAACATTGGTTTGACACTAGAGCCTTTAAAGGAAATAAGCATTGCTAAGTATCCCAAGGAAAAGAATTCTCACAACAGATGGAAAATTTATTTGTTAA
>NW_008331606.1:0-189 GCF_000622305.1 Nannospalax galili
CCACTCTGGCTTCTTCCATGCTGAACAGGGACGAAGGGTGAGGCAATTGGATTACCCCTTCAGCTTTCAGTGGGTCTATTGAAAAGACTCCCAAATTGTATAACTCTTATCTGTAGGGGGAAAAGAAAGTCCTTGAATCATGACTAGGAGATGTGAAGGAGAAGTAAAGGCAAGAGTAATTAGCATTAC
>NW_008331606.1:346-636 GCF_000622305.1 Nannospalax galili
CAGAACACGGTAAATTTCAAATGTTCATATGAGAGTCCATTGGAATTTCTTGACAAGGGTAAAGCCCAATTGTTAATTATAAGTAGGAAGCTAAAATTCACTAAATATTTTGGAAAACTGACATAGAAAATGAGTCAAAGCATAAACTAGAAAGAATTTGAAAGACTAGCAACTATTACAAGGAAAAATGTTTATTTTCATGGTATTATAAATTCTAAGTTTGATCTAAGCTACTTATGCTATCACCATTAGGAGGTTGTATGTAATGTGTGCATATTCATGATATATAG
>NW_008331606.1:2763-13177 GCF_000622305.1 Nannospalax galili
GTATGTAATGTGTGCATATTCATGATATATAGATATATATATATATATATATGTATTGAGGGGTGCTTTTTGTATATAATGAGTTCAAGTGTGGGAGTGGCATATAGAAGTTATGAAAATTATCTGAAGTTTCATCTTTCATTACCAAAAATCAGTATATAATGTTTGACATTAAAAAAGAAAAAGAAAGCCAAGCATGGTGGCACACACCTTTAGTCCCAGCACTCAGGAGGCAGTGGCAGGCAGAGTTCTGTGAGATCAAGGCCAGTCTGGGCTATATAGCAAGTTACAGGCCAGCCGAGGGTAGAGAGAGACCCTGTCTCAAAAAAACAAAAGAGGAGGAGGAAGAGGACGACGAGGAGGAAGGGGACAAGGAGGAGAAGGAAATAAAAATTACTACAAATCAAGTTTATCTGTCCCTACAATACGTTGAGTTAGAAATCATGCTTATCAGTGGGAACATAATGATGAACCAGAATGGGTCCTGCTTTCAAAGATTCCATTGTCAAGCTAGGGAAGAAAAACAGCCTAGTAGGCAATTATAAGTAAAACTTGATAATTATAGTAAAGGTATTGTATTATATACTTTATTATGTAAATCCAAGGTGCTATGGGAACACAGTAGAGAGTTACTAAAGCCAATGTTAGGACAAAGGATTTCTTCATGGAAAAGGTGACACTTGCCTAGAATTAGTAAGGAAAAATAGGAATTATATGAACAAAATTATGAAGATAGAGGAATGGCAAAAAATCAAACTAAAAAGACAGGTCATGCAAAAATCATGCAGGGCATTATAGATTTGGATACGGAGTGTTGATTGTATTTCAGATTCAAAGAGTCATTGGAGGGCTCTAAACCATGCAATGGTATGATTTGATACACATTTTTCAAAGATAACTTTGGCTACTGAATTGAGAATGGACTGACTGAGCAAAAGGTGGTATAAGTGTGGAAGATGGGACATCACTTGGAAGCCTCTGTTATCAGTGCCTTGATATGGGTACAATTTGAGTCTCCCCTAAGGTATCACATGTTGAATTTTTATTACCATTGTGAGGTATTAAGGAGGTGGGAAATAATCTGATTACAGTGCTTAGAGTGCTTAGTGGGGCCTTTTAGAGAATATTAGGATTAGATTAAGTCATCAGGAGGAAGCTCCCATAACCAATCAATGTTAACTTAATAAGAAGGAGAGTTACCAGAGCAGAAGTGAGCTTGTTGAGTCTTTTCATGAAAAATGCTTGGTATGTCCTTGAGACTCTCTGCCAGTCACAGGCCTATCATAAGATAAAGGACCTAGACTATGCATGTCCAGAGCTATGAGCCAAAATAAACATCTTTTTCTTAAAGATTCTTATCTAGAGTATCTCAGGAGGCTTCTATTAATAGAGAGTACAGCTTCAAGGAATGTGAAAGAGGCAGAACTTGCATAAGAACTGATTAGACGGGAATGGTGCCACCAAGAGTCTCAGTGAAAAACACTTTTCAGTCCTCCTTATCAATAGGGAACAGATATAAATCCTTTATGTGTAATTTTTATCTGAAATCAATTAAGTCCCCCATTCAGATTACATGGCTCTGATACTATTTTATTAGTATCACCCCAAACCATCAGGCATCATCTTAGTTTTGCATGGTAAAAGAGAGGGAAAAGTGAAGAATTAACCTGAGGTTTCTAGCTGGTAACAGTGGATAGCATCGATTTTGAGAAAAGAGACACAAGAAAATAAGTAAATTATGATGTCAAGATGGGAGGTGGGAACAGATGGGTTTTGATTGAGTTGTGTTGCCTCTGAGGTCCCTGTATCACTTAGCTCACATCTGACAACCAGAAAAAAATTTGTAGATGCAAAAGCATAACTGTCACCTCAAAGGGGTAAGAGAGATAGTTTATTCTGGAGCCAAATATGAATGGC
The DNA here is from genome assembly GCF_000622305.1 of Nannospalax galili. Classification (NCBI taxonomy): domain Eukaryota; kingdom Metazoa; phylum Chordata; class Mammalia; order Rodentia; family Spalacidae; genus Nannospalax; species Nannospalax galili. The sequence goes on from NW_008331606.1 coordinate 4,681, forward strand.
TATGGCCTGGGAACACAGATTCAGGTTACCCCAAATTCCATGTTCCAGCATGGCAAGAGTTACATTACATTTTTATAGTAATAGAACAACGAAAAGTCATAAATCAAGGCACTTTTCGAATACATTGGTGGATACATTCAGTAGGCAGATCATAGCAAACCGGGGGGGGGGTCTACTATAGGTCTCAGATGCTATCTGATGACATTCTTAGCTTTTTGATTGGTAGGACCTGGTAGTCTGCTAAGTTAATACATTTTATAAGTCATAAGAATGTTAATTCAGAAACAGAGGTCGGAAAGGTGTGGCTAATTATGGGGTTAAAGATGTCCCCAGATAATTGTCAATAGGCTGTGGATCTGTAACATTCCAGACTCTCTACAAACTCTAGAGTGCTAATCAGTTGGTAAGCCTTTAAGGAAATTCAGTCCAAGATGCAGGAGTTCTTTCTGGGAACTTTATTTCACAAACTAATTAGTTATTATTATAATTATTATTCAAAATACCTACATTCAAGAAACATGTAGGACTGGTGAGATCCTCAGTGGGTAAAGCATTTGTGACACAAGCCTGATGAACTACATACAATCCCTAGAACTCCCATAAAGATAGAGGAGAACTGACTCCACAAGTTGTCCTTTGACCTCCATACACGTGTGGTGTGCCCCCACCATACACATCATACATGTGCACAGTAAGAGTACATTTTATTTTAAAGAAACAAGTAGAAGAAGAGAACTTGTGAAAAGACTAAGCAGAAGTGATAAAGTTTCAAGAGAGCACAGCATGCAGGCAGTGGCTTATTACTGATCACTGCTCTTAGATTAACAGAGAGAATGAGCAGAAAATGAAGCATACAGATGTGAAAACTGTACAATCTGATCAGGAAAGGAGTATCAGTGAGTTTAAAGCTGTAGCAAAGTTGCTACAGTCAAAGCTGAGGTAACTCCAAAAGAGATGAGTAAAATTAAAGAGAAGTCTCACACTCAGGACAATGGAAATGTCTTAAGAACAAGACCCCACCCATCAAAGGCTCTAGTGTATAACAATGCACATTTATTTGAAATGATAATGTCCGAAAAGAGAGTGCCTGAGAAAGAACCTAAAGCCTCCCTCCAGAGCATCTTGCTAGAGCAGAGCTGCCTGGGAATGTCTCTTTATAGGTTTATCCATGAACGCACATAGAAATTTCTGTAGCTATAGTATAAGGGGCCAGACTACATCTCAATCTGGTAGTAAAACTCAGCAGCATCCGTGTGGTACTGCTTTTGCAGGCATGCAAAATGCAACAGTTACACTGACATGATGGTCTGGAACCAGATCTGACTCAACTTCAACATTTCTTGATCTCCAGAGCAATGCAGCCACCACCATTCACTCCTGCTGCCTTAATAAGCTATTCCCGTTGTAATACCTTCCCCACCAAGAGTGACTGTCTCCTCTCAAACCACCATTCAAAATCATTCTTTCTTCCATTAACCTTTTTTCTTTCAAATGTTTTATCACAGCAATAAAAAGAAACATAATAGAAGAAATTGGTACTGAAAAAAAGCAGTCATGTCTATATTAAACCTGATCAAGTGGGTCATGGATTTTACAAACTGATTTGCAGGAGAAATTTGGAAGAGTTTGTAGCTCTGGGCTTTGGAAATCCTAGAATGTTGAAAACCCTAGAAAGTCTTAAACAGAGCTTAATAGGCCATTTTGATGAGCATTCAGAAGCCCAGAATGCTGAAAGACAGACAGTGAAAACTGTAAGATTTCAAAGAGGAACAAGAAGGCAACCAAGAACTAGGCTATAGGCATTCATGTTACATTCTAGCAAAGAACATGGTTGTTTTGCCCATGTCCTGGAAATCTGCATCAGGCTGAATTCAAAAGTAATAGGCTAATTTCTATGGGAGAGGAAATTTCAAGACAGCAGAGCATTCAGGATGAAAGTAATTCAGCAATTAAAAGGGAATTTATAGCACTAAATGTGTGTATTTGAAAAGATCATAAATCTACCTATGAAAGAAGAAAAGGAAGATCAAATGTAACTCAAAATAAGGAAGATGAAGATAATAATAAAAGTCATAGTGGGGATTTGTGAAACACAAAATAGAAAACAGTACAAAAAAATCAGTGAAACCAAGAACTGGTTCTTTAAGGAGAAAAAACATCAATAAATTCTTTAGCTAGAAAGAAAAGAAAAAAGAGGAGAAATAAGTTAGCATAAACAGGAATGAGAATGGGGACATCGCTACAGATTCTATAAATATTAAAAGGATATTAAGAGAATATTATGAACAGCTTTAGTTAAGAAATGTGACAACGGAGGAAAAATTGAAAAATTCTTAGCAAGACAGAAACTACCAAAGTAGTTCAAACAGAAACTTTTATTGTTTAACTATATACAAGCTGAGTAGTCCTGTATCCAGTAAAGAAACTGGTATTATTATCCTAAGCCTTTCCAGAAAGAAAAATCCAGGCACATATAGTCTCTCTGGGAAATGTTGCCAAACAGTTAAAAAAAATATTGCTGATTTAATGCAAACTCTTACAGAATGTTGAAAAGGAAGGAGTATTTCTAACTCATTCTCTGAAGCCAGGATTGCCATTATGAAAGCAGAATTACAAGAAAGAAAACTACAGATCAATATTTCTCATAAACAGACACATTTTACTTAACACAAATCTAACGTAAATAAATGCAATACTGCATCATGAACAAGAACTATTTATTCCATTATTCTAGTGTTGATCTAATATCTGAAAATCAATTAGAATAATGTAACACACCAGGAGACTCAAAAGAAAAATATATATGATCATTTCAAAAGATTCAGAAAACACACTTGACAAAATGTTTCACATCAATTCCTAATTTGTTTGTTTGAGACAGGGTTTCACTACATAGCCCTGGCTAGCATAGAACTCACTATGTAGACTAGACTGACCTCAAACTCACATTTACCTGCCTCAAACTCATATATCTGCCTATCTCTGCATCCCAAGAACTGGAATTAAAGGCATGACTTACTATGCCCATCCTCATTCCTACTTTTTTTTAAAAGAACACTTAGCAAAGTTGACATAAGATTATAAGACTGGGATTTCTTCACTCTGATGAAGGGCATCAATGAAAAGTTTATAGCTAACAGTTTACAGATACATACCAAAACATGAATGAATCTCAAAAGCTCCATACTTGAAAGTCAGATATATAAAAATCAATATGAAGTCATATGACTCATTGGATTTTTTTATTTAAAAATACATATATAAAACCCAATCACAATGAACAAAGAATCTGAATAATCCTTATATTACAGAGACAAATAACCCAGTGACCAGCCATCAAAGAAGCTCATTTTGTACCAAAGACTATTACCATGTACCACAACTGGTCACACACCGACATTGTCTATGAATTGCCCAGGCCTAAGTGACACATCTACAATGAACCTTTACACCTAAGGCCCGCGGACACAGAACATGGATAAAGAAGAGGACACTAATGAATCTCTCAGTTCTCAATAATGAAGCTCCTTCATGCAACAGAAGGCCAGGAACACAAAAGGTCACAAATGGCCAAAGTGTGGAGATCAAGAGTCTGCCGAATGATGGTCCTTGGACAGAACCCCTTTATTAAAATTGACCCACCCAAGGCTCAAGGACCATCACAGAAGAGGGGGCAGAAAGACTGTAAGAGCCAGGGAGGAGGTGCAGAACCATATGGAAACATAGTCCTACAAGCTACTAGGAACCTGCTCATATGATTCTATGACAATGGTGTCAGCATACACAAGTCCCATGCAAACTCAGGCAGACAATAGTGCAGTATAGGGCTGGGAAAATGAATAGCAGACCTCAATCTTATCTGAAGGAATGTTGGCAACTGTTTGTTGCTAGACAAAGAAGAGATGATCTTCCTAAAATAAGGGACTCTAGATAGGCCGACTCAGTGGATGGACTTGCACTGACAACCCAGTGGGCCTTAACAAGGATGACAAGTATATGAGCTCCAGTCAGGGGACGGGCTATGGGAGGGTGCCAGTAGGGACAGGGGTATAAAGAGGATTAAGATTGTTTGAGACGTTCTGTATGAAATACACAAAAATTCAATAACATTTAAAAATTTTTTTAAAGAATCTGAATAGACATTTTTCTTCAAAAGACTTTGTGCCAGGAGTGTTTGTACATGCCTTTAATCCCAGGACTCAAGATGCAGAAGCAGGCAGATATATGTGAGTTAGAGGCCAGCCTGGTTTATATAGCAAGTTCCAGGCCAGCCAGAGCTACAAATTAAGGTCGTGTCTCAAAAAACAAAAAGATAAAAAATGGCAAGTTGTATACAAATGTTACAATTCACAATAGTCAATATACAGAAACACTCTGATGAATAGTGAGTACAAAAAATGTAAGGGAAATGCATAAAACACTGCCTTTTGCAACAACTTAGATCAACTAGGAGGACGTTATTCTTAGTGAAATAGGCCAGACATAGAAAGACATGTATTTCATGATAGCACCTATAAATGCAATGCTAAAAAGTTGGACATGGAGCTAGAGAGTCAGCTCAGTGGTTAAGAATTCTTTCTGTGCAATCAGATAGACTAGTGATTGGATCGCAACACCCACCTAATAATTTGGGCATGCTATGCATGTCTCTAACCCCAGCACTGTGGGGGAGGGTGATGGCAGAGACAAAAGAATCACTGGAGCTTGCTGCCTTTCAGCCTAGACAATAAAATTCAAGACTCAGGTTCAGAGTGAGACTCTGCCTAAAAGAAATAGATGGAGAGTGAAAGAGGGAGACAACAATGATCTCTTCCAGGCACAGACACCAGACACCACACATATGTGTGCATAGACTCATATAGACAGACACACAGATAAACAAATCTTTTTAAAAATACTGAATTCACAAAATCAGAAAGTAGAATGATTACCAGAGGCTGGGTGTGAGGAGGTGGAATAGGAAGGAGCATAAAGATGTTGGTCAAAGGGTATAAACTTTTCATTATAAGATGAAGAAATTTTAGGGATCTAATAGAATGTAAGGTAGCCATAGTTAATAAGAGGTGACAGAAGTACCAATCAGCTTGTTTGAGATAATCATTTCACAATGTAAACATATAGCAAATCCTCACACTGTTCAACATATTTGTGTAACTAATTTTTCAATTATACCCCAATAACTGGGGAAAGCAAATTGTATTGAAATTAAATAATTAAAGGACACATTATACTTAATTAACTCTATCAATATGAAATGTCAGGTAGGAAACTAATCCATGGTGACAAAAGAAAAAAGTTAACTTGTTTCCTGGTGCTGAAAGATAGAGGATTAACTAGGAAGGAACTGTTAACTTCTGGGTTGTGGAAATGTTCTATATCATGATTTGGTGATGGTTACCCAGGCATAAACATTTGTCAAAACTCATTAAAGGAATACTTTTAAAATGTGTGCTGTATAGTCTATAATTTATAATTCTATGAAGCTTAAATTAAAATGTATATGTATATCCTAGTCTGATTTCTGTTCCTGAAACTGAATAGCTTATAAAAAGAGAAAAATCTGAACCTTTCTTCCCATAATAGTCAAACAGGGAGGCAAATAGGGGACAAATAAGGGAATGGTTTATCACAAAGAAAAGATTATGAAAAAGATACATAGGAACCTACTATTTAATAAGGAAATTAGAAACCATGAAAGAGAACTTGAAGGCAGATAGCCTGCAAGGGCAAACAATACTGGATCTAGAACTAATGTGTCAATAAATAAAAACCCTAATGCCAGGTATGAGATATCTCCATAACTGTTGTTGTTCAGGGAGGTCCCAGAAGCCCCTAAAGCAATACAGACTCCTGCTATTCCTCTTGGTTTCTCACAAGAAATAATTGATAAGACCCTATTGTTGAACCATCATATACCTTGGATACAGGCTACAGAGAATTCAAGCTGCAACTGAGCTGGAAGCTTCCTCCCTGCTGGCTGGCTTTCATAGTGCCAGATGATGCCATTCAGGCCACTGGGGAAGTAAAAGCATCAACACTTTTACCCAGGGGTGAACTCTATGAAATTCAATACCAACCTGCCAGGCAAGATGTGCCTATTGGAGCAATAGTGGCACAACTGCGATGGGGGTAACCAACCACTCCTTGATTGGATTTGAGACCTATTCTATAAGTGGAGAATCCATGCTTCTTATGAAAAGCCCAGTAAAAACCTTCAGCTGGGGAGGTCTTAGGCCTTAGGTAGGCCATATTGTTGCTGCTGAACTAAACTGACATAGCATCACATTAGCTTTTAAATATTTATGTTTATACCCATAGACAAAAACTACGCTGGGCCTTAATCAGTTACACCTCTGCATTCACAGAGACCCATGGCTACACAAGATGCTAAAAGAGAAGAATGGTTAATGGATCACCCCAAAACAAAACTTTATACAAACCCATTAATGCTCAGGGAACATTGCCAGAAAGGATGTAAGAGCCAGAACATGGAGAGAAGAGATGCAAAATGCCATCTTCTGAGTACAATGCAGCAATGGCAATCATGAACTCACAGCAGTTGTGTCTACTGGTGATGGCCTACAGAAATCAGGCCTTCCCAACAGTCATCTATGGACAGGCAAGGGGCTCACAAGGCCTACATTTTACTGTGAACTATTAGCAACTAACAGATTCTGACAGAGAGAGAGTCATAGTATCCAATTGTATACCCACTAGTAAGCCTACCAGGCTCTAATGTATAGTTCCAAACTCACAATCACACAGATGACCCTTGCTGAACACTGTGGGACAAAAAACAGAACAAAAATATCACAAATACAGGAAAAGGGACTCCCAGAAGTGAGGTCAGAGAGTAATCAGAATACATTATATATATTATGAAATTGTCAAAGACAAAATTTATTTATTTTTAAAAAGAAATCACACTGGGCATGGTGGTATATGTCTTAAATCTCAGTGCTTGGGAGGCAGAAGCAGGCAAATATCTGTGAGATTGAGGCCAGATTGTGCTACATAGTGAGACCCTGTCTTGAAAGAAAGAAGGAAAGAAGAAAGAAAGAAAGAAAGAAAGAAAGAAAGAAAGAAAGAAAGAAAGAAAGAAAGAAAGAAAGAAAAGAAAAGAAAAGAAAATATCATACACAAGATAAAAGCTGTTTATCTCACAAGGGTAACTAGAGTTTCACAAGAACTATTTTAATCTCTTCAGAGGGCAGAACGCTCAGAAAGACCTATGGACTTTCCACTAGACACTACCTCTTAGCGGTCCCATCAGTTTCTAACATTGCTACACTTAAAAAATAAGCTTCTAACACATAATCCTTGAGGAACAAGCCATAGAAAAACCATAGCAATATAGGTGAGGAAGTAAAGATTGAGAGCTCACCTTATTCTTTGGTAATTTTTGGCTCTGAAATAGAATATGGAAGTAAAGGAAAATATTGTTTTATGTTAAGGAGGCAACTTCTTTGAGACTATAACCTGATGAGGAGAGAAATTAAATATATAGAAGGCATCTTTCTGTAATCGCCTTCATCCTTTCCAGCAATCCAACTTTCATGTATCCCTAGTGGATGGGAGTCACCTTATAATCACAAGCATTTATTTGAAAAACATTTGCAAAAACATGAAAACTTCCAGCCAGAAATCTCAACCAGGCCAAACATTTATCTCTGGGGAACATATGAAATAATCAACCTTCCTGCTACTTTAAATTAATTACCTAGGATCTGTCCACTGTCTAAGAGAGGGAAGCATCCCATCTTCCCTTGCTTTCGTTATGACTTTCTTTGGGATAGCTGACGTTAACTACCAACTTCTTCATATATATACACATACATATATATATATATATATATATATATAATGTTGTGTGATATTCGATTTGCTTCATTGTAGGTCATATTTTTCCAATTTTTAATTGTCCTTCCTGTATACAAATGGATTCTCATTAACTTAAGCATATTTGTTTAATTCCAGAAAGTTTATTTTGGTTACTCATAAGGGACTCGTCTCTTAAATGTAGTTTCATTCTCCACATCTATAAATGGAATCTTTCAGAAGTAAGAACTGCAATTAAGTGTGAGCTGCCAAAGTAAAAAAGGAAAGGAGAATCTGATGTTGGAGGCCTCAGACATGTTAGGTAAAGTGGAGCAAAAATCTCAGAAGATAAAGAGGTTTTCAGTTATGCACCCTTCTTCAAAATGCTTCTGATGGGCATTGGCCTTGGTATCTTAAACAAGAGAAAGTGGAAGCAAGACAAAACCAGTATTGTCACGTAACAAGTAAAAAGAATGATCGATACAGTTTCAAAGAGCTCTTGCCCCTTCTATCCTAGTTTCCAGCCTGAAACATGGTGCAGCAGATCTCAGTACTCTCACTGCACAAAGAATCTCCCTATGAATTTTAGTATAAAAGCATGTATGGATCATTTGTTCCGACATGAAAATAGATTACTCCTGTCCTATTAGCAGGGTGAGTTTCTTTTCTTAGAAGTTAT
>NW_008331606.1:13190-34315 GCF_000622305.1 Nannospalax galili
TATATCATTCTCCTCCTTTCCTGGTCCCTTTGATAACCCATAACACAGATATCTGAGGGTCAATATCCACATAGCCTAGGGTTGGAGCTTTACTCTCTAGCTAGGACTTAGGGGTTCAATGCAAGGTAAATGTTGCTGGTTCAGCATATGATCAGGGTTAGAGTCTCAGCCTGTACGTAGGCAATGTTAGGGACCTACCTACCTGTGACCTTGCATCTAAGATTTGAGTTATTAAGGGACCAGGATTAGAGATCAGGCTGAGATGATCTATATGTTCTGCATTCAGTCTGTAAGTCAGGAACAGAACAAAGTTATCGAGCCCAAATTAGAATGACTGCCTTTCTCTTATTGCCACAGGCTTCTGACCAGCTGAGTTAACCTGCCATAGCCTGCTTTGGAAGAGTATAAGAGAATGCCCTGGGAGCCACTACTTGTGGGTCCTTCAACCTCTGCTGACAATTAGCTGAGGAAGTCATTTTTTCTCGCCATGACTCTCATTACCCAATCTTCCAAGTGCAGAACATGGTCATTATTTCTCACCAGGGGATGAGGAGGTGGGCTGGGAAGAAAGCAAGAGAAGTACAATAAGCTCAAATTAACATTTGCAGTTTCCTTTCTCCCACAAACCTCATTCTTACTGAAAACAAAGCCAAGCTCTCTATTTTAACACACTAGGAATCCGTTCCTTTCTGTTTCTCATATCTATAATCTGGGTGCTTATTTTTTTTCTGTAACTGAATATATTTCATTGCCCTACACACTAGACTGCCCTAATTGATTATTTTTATTTTCTCTCTGTCAGTTGTTTGTGTTCCTTCTTGACCTTACCTCCTTATGTAAATACATTTACATGTGTACACACGTTTTGTAATCAGAAGTGTTAAGCTTTGAAAATACTTGCAATAATATTTGGATGTTCAACTAGAAATGTCAAGCCAGCCAGAAAGTAAACATAGTGAGTCTTCAGGGTGATAACGGGTTATTTTATCCCTTCATTCATTTTATGTTGCTGTAACAATGTGCCTAGGGGTGAGTAATTTATAATGAACGTTATTTTATTACTTCATGGGTTTGGGGAAGTCCAACATCAAGATGCTGATGACATCCTCCTCCAAAAGCTTTCTTTCTGCATCATAGCATGGTGGGAAGCATTATGTTACAAAGGCAGAAAGACTGGGGAAGAGGGAGGGAAAAAGGGAGGGAAGGAGAGGAAGGGACACTGGGTGGGGTAAGACAGGGAGAGAGGACAGAAAGGATGCACAAGAAGAGAATAACTAACTCCTGTGATAACTGTTAGTCCACACATGGAGCCATTATGATCTAGACACTCTTGAATGTCTCACTTCCCAACACTGTAAGGATGACAATTAAATTTCAACATGAATTTTAGAAAGAACAAATATTTAAACCCTGAAATTCCTTAAAAATGAATTTTAAAAATAACATCCTTATGCAGAGTGATAACTGAACTAGATACGAATTGGGGAGAGGATACAAAGGAGGATTTGATTCCATTCAACTGCCTAGTAGGCTGCTTTGTCTAGTTCCTATGCAACTGCCACTACTACCACATTCCAGAGTCTTAGCAGCTCCTAGAAACAAGGGGTGATATTACTCACTCCAGAAAAACTTACTATTGATCTTTGAAAACCCGAAGTACATATAAGTAATGATGGTAATGATGAATAGTGATAAACTGAAATCACAAAGACTTTAATTTTTTCCCATTTATTTATTTATTGTGTGGGGAATGGCACATGCGGAGGTCAGAGACCAACTTTCAGGAGTTGGCTCTCTCCTTCTACAACATGCCTTTCAGGGATTGAACTCAGGTCATCAGGCTTGGCCACAGGCACTTTTACCCACTGAACCACCTCCCTGGTTCCACACAGATTTTAGATTAAAAGAATATTATTTGAAATTCCTAGTCATCCAGCCTATATGGTAATGACTAGAACTCCCTTTCCAGTTTTATCAGTTCAGCAATTCTGTGTTCATTCCTCCAGGAAGAATATGACTGACTAAATGCAGAAAGTGAAGTCAGTAAGTTTGGTTGTCAAAAAGTTTGCATTTTCAGAATACTAGAAAGGACAGATGTTAAGCAGCATGTTTAGTAAAAGAATGTTTTGCATTTTCTCAAACTATTTCTATTCCTCACTGTGAGAAAGGAAGAGAGCGAGAGAGAGAGAGGAGAGAGGAGAGAGGAGAGAGAGAGACAGACAGACAGAGACAGAGACAGAGACAGAGACAGAGACAGAGCAAATTTTAGCAAGCAGATATGATTAGAATCTAGCAATACAATCTCTGCAACATGCCTCACTGTCAAAAGGTTGAGGAACAGAGACTGAAAAAAATTTCTGTGCCTGATAATAGGTAAGCAGGAAAAGAATGTTTTCCTAAATAAAGCATTCTCTCAAAGAAGCATAATTGTAAATTAGGATGGAAGGGGACAGGTGAAAGGATGTCAAACATAGAATTGGCCTAATAGATGGCATTAAGAAAAAAAGACATAAAATCTTATGAAAAGAACTTCCAGAAAGGAAATATGCTAAGCTCTGCCACCTTAGGGGTTTAGGGACCCAAATAAAGTTGAGCTATAAAAATCACAATTTATGAATGCGATTTGAACCAATTGCTTCCAAAACACAGAAAAAGGCTGTCTTTGAAGTAGTCCACATCATGGGCTCCTTAAATTGAGAAGAAAGGTACTTTGTAGGGGATATTATTAAATAGTATCTACCCCAAAAATGGTATCACACATATAGCTAGAAAAGCAGGTCGGAAATGGCACCTCACAGGTGCACATAATATCAGCTTCTAACTGTAGGTAAAAATTAGACACGAATTAAATGAGGACTGTGATTCCTGCGGATGGCACAATTTTTCCCAGAAGAAGCTGTCTGTCAAAATACATATACATATGAAGGTGACAACAGACTCTTGTGCAGAACCACGTATTTTCATCTGCTCTTAGACATTTGGTAGTATTTAACTGATAGCTGTAGACACACAGATGCATATACATACATATTCACATGCATGCATGCACACATCATATTGCTCAGAGCTAAATCCCCAGATGAATACAGATATCTTCTCCTTTACTTCTTAGCTTAGATAATTCTAGATACATTTTTTTAAATGTTAACTTGAATGTCAAGCACAGGTGATTTTAGATAAACTGTCTCAGACATCCTCACCTATGTCTTAAGAGCGATATCCTTCTTCATTTCTGTTTTTGTGCTCTCTTGTTTTTTCTATGGCCTTTCCAGTCAAGAAGTGATTCAACAGCCCACACCGTCTGTGAATTGTCTCCAAACTTCTGATGAGCCTATCAAAATGTACATTTTCCTCAGTTATAATGCCCAGGCACTTCATCATACTTTCTCTTTTTTCATTTTAGTGGCTTGTGTTTCCTTAGCTAGTTCTCCATACATGTCTCTGGGTTTTGGGGGGGGGTTGTAATTTATAAGGTTCAACCCAAAGAAGCAGCATAGTGTGGTGACACGACAAAAAGCAGTAGAGTTAAAGTCCTTCCAGTCAGAAAGCTCAAGTTCAAGTCTCTTTCTGACATTTCCTGGCTCAGTGCATTTTAACAGGTCATTTTGCAGTTCTCACTTCTCCTTAATAAATTTCAGGGTTGAATTTGGACAAAGTTCAGCACTCTGGATCTATGTATGGAGAACTGGTCCTACTCATAGACTTTCTTTGGCCAACACAGTATTCAGTTTTGTATATGATCTTAGATGAAAAATATATGTTCTATTTCCTCAATGTATTTACCACTCCCTAATGCCTTCCACTCCACAGCTCCACTTATAGGCATTTGCTCTTAGGACTACTGAATTATGTGCTTCTTGTGACTAGTCATTCAACTCTAGCTGCTCTTTATGGTTTGTACTCAGTTATTCTTCCAATAGGCACCTGCTACTCCACATCCCCTAGCCACAGTAGAATTTCAGTCATGCAACTTTTCTGGAATGAGCACTGCAATTTGACAGTAAAAATTAAGAGACTGAAAAATGTAGTCTGAAGACAGAAGAAAGATACATTTTGAATGCTAGGGCTTGAGTTAGGTTTTTAATAAGTGGTTATTTGGGACATCACATGTCTTCCTGGACATCATGCACAAAGAAAGTGCTCCACCCACATTCAATCCTCAATTCTCTCCAGTCTCTCATCTCCCCTAGATCACTAGTCACTCAACATGAGACAGGCCAACCAGGATATCTTCAGCTATTCTGGCACCCTAAAGCCCTCTGAGGCTGCAAACAACATAATGTACCACCCAGCTTTCAATCCTTTTCAAAGAAAACGGCTTTAAAATGTTCATAAAAGCAGCTCAGCGGGCTTCTGGATATCAAATCTCTTTTGCAAAACAACAGTTTGATGTGTTAAATGTAAATCAATTGCGAGCACGTGAATTCAATAGGTTCTGAAATGTGCCAGGCTTAAAAATGAAGAAAAACATCTCAGTGTGGAGTCTGGGGACATTTGCTTACTGCAAAGTATTGGAGGGCAAAATGGTTGCTACCTTCCACAGAAACTCAACTACGATAAGGCTTTTGGATGCAGCCCCACTCCAATCCCTTTCCCCCATCCTTATTTTACCTCAAGCAAAGTCTAATACCAAGTCACTAACCAGCATTAAGAAGGATAATGCTGGAGCTGGAGAGATGGCTCAGCAGTTAAGAACACTGACTGTTCTTGCAGAAGACCCGGGTTCAAATCCCAGCACCCACATGACAGCTAATAACTGTCTGTAACTCCAGTTCTAGGGGATCCAACAGTCCCTTCTGTCTTCCACAGGCATTGCACGACATGAGTGCACTTACCTACATTCAGGCATAACAGTGATACACATAAAAATAATAAATAAAATATTAAAAAAGAAGGCTAATGCTATGATTTCATTCCACTTAGGAACACTGTGTACAAATGAGCCCCTCTGTGATCGAGATAGGAAATGTAAAAACTAAAATCCAGAGCTTTCCGGTAGCCTTGGAGTTGAGGGCAGGTAGACTTGTAAAACTAGCAGGCTGTAATTGTCTCCCGTACCAAATATCTAATGTGATAGTAGAGAAATATCTTCTCTACAGGAACACCCTATCAAAAGTAGAATAAACTGGAATGTGGAGATCACTTGAAATTAGCTCCTGAAACTAGTATTGGCAAATAAAACATAATCAGAAAAGGGAAGTCCTTAGACATATTCTTTGCTACATGGAGCAATATATTTTGTAGCTGCTGATAATAATGATAATAAAATAGCAATGATACTACATGTGCCACTATCACTAAGAGCAATAATAATAAACAGTGCCTTCTGTGTGTTAGTGCCATTAAGCGACAGGGACTGAGCTAAGCATTTCAAACCCATTCATATACATTTTCTTATATAATCCACCCCATAGTCCTACATGGTAAGTGCTATTAGTCCTGTTTGGAAGATATGGAAACTGAATCTCTAATAACAGTGATATGAGATCAATATACATTTCAGTGTTTTCTGGCCATGTTTACATGTGTTTAATACTATACATTTTACGTTCCACTTTTGGTACTGCCAGATAAACAGCATGTTCTTGCCTTATTCTTTCTTCATTCCAGTTCTGGTAAAATTCTTATTTCTTACCCACCAGAAAACTAGACACTACCCTCTGAACACTTTGGGTGTTTAATCCATATGAGTAATTTAATGACTTTGTCATTTGGCATTAGCTGTCATAGACATATATCAGAAGTACTGCTGATCTCCAGGTGTCTTACAGAATTAGGTACCAACTAGTGCTCTTGATTGTTTTAACATGCATGCCTCCTATTCTCTCTTGTACTGAGACATGAGTCCATGGCAATCTTGGGCAAGAGACAAATCTGAGACCAAGACAGGTTTAGTACACAGTGATTGCCCCCTATACTCTGAAAATGAGGGCTTTCTCACTTGGACAAGCCCATCACTCCTGTTTCTGCCTTTTTGTTTACACAGGGAGGGGCCTTTTCCTCAAAGCCGTGCTTCACAGGGGCACATCTTCTACCATTTCACCAACTATGCTGAAATAATCTTAATCCCAGTTAATGTCCTAGAAGTGTTGTAGACCCCAGCCAAGCACTATGAGCCAGGGTACAAAGACCAGAACCAGGAGATGAGGTTGAGCTATAAGAACTGGCCAGTCTGCATGAGCAACTACAGCTAAACCAAGCAAGTACTGGCTTAACAAAGCTGAGGACAAGATTCAAGTGTACAGTCAGAGGTTATGGTCAAGTTCCCACCTAATGAGTCTAGGGTATTCTTGGTCCAAACCAGAGTTCTATTCCTAAGTCAAAGAAACTTAAAGTCATAGGCTTTCAGAGTTCTAAAGTCCAGAGAATTAAAATAAATTTCAGAATTTTTAAATCTATATAATTTATATTGATTTAAATTATTCATCTTGTTAAGTAAGATAATCTAGATTCAGAAAGACAAATATCACATACTTTCTGTCATCAGTGTAGTCTATCTAGATCTTTAAAAAATTAGAATTGAGCCAGAGGAGGGACTATTTATGAAGTAGAAGGGGATTAGCGGGAAGGGTGAGGGGAGATATGAAAAGGGTAAAGGATAGGTAACTAAGAGAAAAAAATATGATATAGACACTCAATGTCATAGTGAAGCCTATTGTTTATATACAATGAATACATGCTAACACAAACCATCGAAATAAAATATAGTCATATGAATTCCTTCAGAAAAACTTCATTTCATATACTGAAATGGAGAGGTATGTTGACATATGCCTGAAGGAGTACAGGCTTTCATGCCAAACCACCTGAGTTCAAATTTGAACTCCACCTTCTACTAACCCATAGACCTTGTTGAATAAGTTTCTTCATTTCTCTCTGCTTCTAATATTTTCTTTTAGTTTATCTTCTTGCTGTTTGTAAAAAGGAAAAAGTAATCATAGCTGCTTCAATTTGATGTTATAGATTAAATGAATGAGTAGCACTAAAACTTTCAGAAGTATCTGGCTCGTGAAACATGCTCATCAATTTGGGGCATTGCCGCTTGTTTGGACAGTCACTGGATTCCTATGATTTTCAGAGCATATTTTTTTAAAAATCCACTATCCTCCTCTACCCTCTATAGTACCTAGGTAAAATATAAGTGTATGACCTCCACTTCACATGTTTGGTGATAGTGAGTTATCATTTTAAAAAGCTACTAGGTAGATCTAAGGATCCCAAATATTAAACATGCAAATCAATTTTCCAGTTGAAGTTAGAGGGGCCACTAAGGTGTTATAAGATGTTACAGGAGGATCAATATTCTTGACTATAGCAGGCCTGAGATCCCACCTCTGCCACAATTTAACTGTATGACCTTGGACAAGTGACATAACTTCAAAAGACAGATAGACAGACAGTCAGGTCACACATATTTGTAGTGAAGATTAGGTATACTGTGATATGTGAAGAAAGCACCTGGCACAAACTATTCAGAAATTTCTTGTTGTATCTCAGCTGAATAGAACATATCACAGGAAATTCATGACCAACTCAACCTGGAGGATAATTATTGAATCAATGAAACAGTTCAGAAGACACAATAATTTGCCAAAATGTTGATCCATATCCCTCTCATTCATGAACTCTGTATTCCAAATTAAATTGAGAAGGTGGTTGGCATCCTTGTTGGATATAGATTGCCATTACAAGCAACGGAATTGAAATACCAGCTCCTCCACTTACCCTGCCAATATAAACTTGGACAAATTTCATCACTTCTCTAGGCCTCTGCCTTTCTGCCATCTTAAAAATGCTGTTAACAGCAGCACCTGCCTCATAATGCCATTGTAATGACTGAGTAAATAAATTTATAACATGGAAAGCTTATGGAACTACCAGATAAATGTTCAATAAATGTGGTCTTATGTTATATTAGATGAACTATGAATGGCTGTGGTTAAAGGAAGACATGGCTATGGGCATGGTAAAGCCCATGCCATCATGTGAAATACTTTGAAAATCATTGCTTCAGTACAACTTTCCACCCAGTCCAAGAATATCCTCTATATAATGTGGTCAACATTTAACATTGTCATTGATGGAAGCATCATTACCTTAAAAATAACTGAATGGGACTCAGTGGGTAAGAGTGTTTGCTGTACAAGCATGCAGACCTGTGTTTAGATCCCTTCCACCCAGATATGCTCATGAATACCTTTAATCCTAGTGCTGAAGGGACCAGAGATAGCACTGCTGGGGCTTGCGAACCAAAAACCCAGGAAGCTTAACTGTGTCAAGGCAATAAGGTGGACAGAGATAGAGGAAGACACTTGTTATCCTCTGGCACATGGGCATATGTACCTACCACCCATACATGCTTGCACATGCACACAACACACACACACACACACACACACACACACACACACACGATGTATTTTTTAATGTCACTGCCTCTATCCCAAACATCAACGCCTTCGCTTAGATTGACTCAAAATATGCTACCCAGCAGACTGCAGGAGCCACTGATACAAAGGACAAAACAGTAAGGTACAGCTGCCAGGAACTGGAACAGCCTCTCTCCCTGTCCTGTTGCATGCGTTAAAGCCTTGTTCACCAATGTGACAGCATCTGGAGATAGTCTTTAGGCAGCAATTAGGCTTAGGTCACATAAGGGTGGGACCCAATCTGATAGGACTGTGCCTAATAAAAATGGGAAATTATCTCCTTTTCCTTCCCCTTATCATAACAAATGCTTAAGAAAGGCCTTAAGGGCACACAGCTCTAAGTTAACCTTCTGCAAGCTGGGAAGTGCTCCCTCACTGGAAACTGAATTTTCGGGTTTATTTAATCTTGAACTTCCAGCCTCTAAAATAGTGAGAAAATTTATTTCTGTTGTTGAAGCCACTCTATATATGGTATTTTGTTACAGCAGCCTACATGGACTAATATAGGTACTGTAAGGATTAAACAAGGCAATATGTATAAAGCGCCAAGCATGAAGACAGAATTCAACTTGTAATTATTTTTATTCTTGGTTATTAGCTAGGTCCTGAACAACTAGAGTAAGAAAATCAATAATTTTTCCACATGAAGTTGGTCAGATAATTAAAGACAGATGGCACAAAGGACCCACTACAGCGCTTTGTCAGTCATATCCAGTATTTGCATCTTAATTTATAATCATTACAAATGCCTGTTTCCTAACTACATTGTAATTTCCCTGAGAACAGAGATCATGTTTTAATTGTTCCTGTAGTTTCATTGCCTAGTTCCATGGGTTGCTAGGTGTAAACATCAGGTGAATGAATGAATGAGCATATAGCCATAACCTGTTAGTGGGCATTTGGAAGCCTCCCTGCCACACGACCTTGTTTCTCTTCCACACAGCAGCCTGAGGATGATCTGCATGTCTGCTGAGCTCTATAGCTTAGCTGATAGCAAGTGTGTTGCCCCTCAGCCACAGAACACATGGCACTGAGCAGAGAACACCCAACCACAGTTACAAGAAGGCTTTCCCTGAGTTTATAAGCTTCCTATACATTTGGGGTGGCCCCCAAATGGAAGATTTCCTTTATTTCAAGGCATGGAAGAGGACCATGTTAGTTCAACACTAACTTTGCAAGGAGGCTTTGTCAAATTTCTCATCTTCATCCATTACTTTGAGTGAAATGACTGCAGCTGTTTTGTACAAAAATGTCTCAGAGCTGATGGGCAGTATATTAGGAATAATTATGTTAAATGATTTTCTAAATCATTTGCAAGAACAGAAGTCAACTGGGACACTTATTGTTATTTGTGCATATGTATAGTTCAATTATTCATTGCATGAAGTCAAGTTGGGTGTGGAATGGAAGGTAATGAGGCCATAGCCAACTGGACTTGATTTTATAATGCAAATGTCAAAAACAGAACTTATTATTATCAAGCAGACTCTTCACATTTCAGAACAATCCCCTGAAAGAGGCAGAAGAAAGAGTGGGGAGAAGAAGGCAGGATAATTGAGAGCCAGAGGGCAGGGGAAAAGGAGGGATATTGGTGGGCCAGGAGGAAGGCAGAGAGACAAGAGAACAGAATCAGAGGAAAGGAGAGGGTATCCATTAACACAGCAACAGTAGCTGGAGAGAGAAAGTTGTTCATTACTAGAAGAAATAGGATATATAACCTAGACACCTTGAAGTTAATGAGCAGAAATTTCCAGAGCCAAATTCTCCTCACTTCCTCATGTGATCTATGACACGTGTATAAGTGCAGTAATATAAATAACAGTAAGAGCTCACATCCATCTCCTGCTTACTATTGGCCAAATGTCTAACTGAAGTTAGTACATTTACTTCTCCCAAGATCTTTATGAGCTATGTACTACCATCTCCAATTTACAGATAGGGAAACTGAGACTCAGGAAAGTCATGTAAAGGGTCCAAAGTCCAAAGTTTAGGGGTAGCGTTATGATTTGAATCTATATTTGAGAAACGAAAGAGAAAGACTACATTACATTATGACTCACCTCATCTACTAGTAAGGCCAGGAGTGGTTCTTGGTTACCTTCTTCCAATCCTGATAATATTTTATAAGCTCTAAACTCTGATCATAGCTTTTTTTCTTTAAAAAGATGCATTCTTTTCAGTCCAGAATCTGATTTCATAAGGCTGGGTCTGTATCTTTGACCCTTTCCATTAAGTAAGTGAGGATGAAGGGGGTGTTGAGAGATGGGGTGGGGGCGGAGAGAAAATGGAGAGCAGAAAGAGAATGTTTAGAAGCTGGTTTGGAAGCACAGCTATGTGGCTGGATAAGGCATCATGTGTCTTTTCTCTTATGTAACCGTTTCTTCTATAGACCCTAGGGCCTGCCATAAGAAAATCAGAGGCTGAAATGGCTTGGGAGCATCTGCTGCCTATTCTACAGGACAGATGATTGGGATTCAGGGCAAAAGACTTCTTGGAGCCCTCCCAGATAAGCGCCCTCCCTTTGTAACGCTGATTCTTTCACTGCAGGACGCTGGCTCCTCCTGCAGGCCTGTCCTGGAAATGACCTCTGTTTTCCTTTCTGGGACTGTCCTTTCTTCCCATCAGAGATGAAAGATCCACCCCAGGCAATCATTCACACCCTCCCACTCATGACCCCCTCCAGAGGGAGAAGAAAGAATCATTGAGGCAAGGGCCTGCCGCCCCCCCCCCGCCCCACTTCTGCTCCTGGCCAATTACTCTGGGCCTAAGCAGCAACCCTGTTGGAAGGAGGTTTGATGAACTATTCATCACACTCCTACATAATTCATTTCCCTTTGAGAACAAGCAGCCCGCAGGAGCTGTGAGGTTTTCTTAAGTTGACACCTTATGAGAGATGAAAACTAAAGCAAAAGCTCCCCTTTAGACAAACTACAGTTGCTCATATGCGGATTCCAGCATCTCTGTTCCGTAGTGCAGGGTGTGTCTGCTTTGCCCCATTCCCTATGGTTGCTCTTCTCTCCACCCCACCCCCACCCCCGCCCCTTAAACAATTTCATTTTGTAGGATCTATTGTGCAGACCTATCAGCCTCGTCCTTAGCTCCCTGGTCGCAAGGGTTTTCAGTTCATTACAAGAACAAGGGATGGGCTTGCCCTTGTACTGGGGATGGTGTTTGTGTGTCAAATGCCATGCACCCAGAGTATTTCAGAGAGTTCAAGAGGTGTTACTTTGTTCGGATTTCTGCTTTCCTGACAGACTTCTACTGCTTGCCATTTTGCAAGCACCTATTGTTCCCCTTCCCTGACTTCTTTACTAAAACTTCCTCAGACCGCTCCTTCCTATCAGGCAGGTTCAAACACACTGCATTGCATCAGGACCCTTACTTAGCCTGCATCCTCAGCCATCTAACAGCGCACATACTATTTTATATATAGGAAACATGTGAAGGGGCTTGTGCAGGTAGAAGAGCTCAAACTAACACTAATTATCTTCCCTGCTTTTGGTCCTGCCTATTGTTGCCCACCATACAGCTCTGGGCTTCTGACAGCACCCTGCAACAAGGGCACCTCTCCCCATCTGCCATACTGTAAAAGCAAAGGAACAGAGCAACAATGAGCAGGAACCCAGCTATAACTCCCACACTGACCATCGCCTACCAGCATTTTTATCCCTCCTACAGGCATAGATTTTAGAAAACACAGCAGGTCAGACTCAGAGTGTAAAAAAGGATTTACAAAAAACAATTAAAGTACACATGCCTCTAAATAGTTGAGCTCTCAGATTCACCCTGCTTTCACAAAACATCACATGAGAAAATAAATACAATTAGAAATTGCACTTATTTAACAAGCAGAAACCCTCATTGATCAAGGTGAGCTAGCAAACAGCTGGCATATGTCTCCCTTTAGGAAAACACAATGAAGAAATCCAGATTTCTAAAATGCTTTCCTTTTAAAGCCAGTTTCTCTACTGCATTTCAAAAATTGTTCAAGCTGCTTATATTTGTCAGCAATGTTCATGTTTTCTCAGACCAGAATAACTTTAACTAGCAAAGTTGATTGTTGTAAAATAATATTGCCTGTGCTGAGCGTGGTGTCGTCCACCTTTAATCCCAGCCCTGTTCCACATCATGAGTTCTACACAGGCTGGTACTAGGGAGACCTCTCAAAAAAATCACCCCCAATCTAAAATAATATTACTACAGCTAAAGATTAAAAACCATTTAAGAATCCTGAGAATAGTCAATATCCCAGAACTAGACATGGCTTGATAAAATATAGCGCTCATGATGGTGATTTTTTAACTTAACTGGGCCACACTAGGCAGATATTTGTTTAAACATTATTCTGGGTTTATTTATGATGGTATTTCTTGATGGTATTAGATGAGGTTACCATGAGATTAGACTGCTATGCCTAGTAAACTATGAACTACAACACTGGGTCTCAAGGATCCACTTTCAGACTCAAACTTAAGCTATAAGTTCCCTTGGGCTCCAGGTTCCCAACAATACATCTTGACACATCTTGGTCTCCATAAACATATTAACCAAATGAGCCAACTGTGTGTGTGTGTGTGTGTGTGTGTGTGTGTGTGTGTAGTCTCCATAAACATATTAACCAAATGAGCCAACTGTGTGTGTGTGTATGTGTGTGTGTGTGTGTGTGTGTGTATGTGTGTGTGTGTGTGTCTGTATGGGAAAGAGAGAGGGGGGAGAGGGAGAGGGAGAGGGAGATGGGATGGGAAAGGAGAAAATATATAGTAATCTGTGAGAAGCAGAAGAGACACACTTTAACACCACATTGACTGAAATCAAATCTTAACTTTGCCAGTTAGCAGCTGTGTGATGTAGGGTAAGTTTCTCTACACATCAGTTGCACCATATATAACATAATGGCACTAAGAGTGCTATTAGACTGCTGTTAGGATAAAGAGATTTTTAATATATGCAAATGCCTTAAAATGGTACCTGGCACATGGAGAGAGCTACATTTATGTCATCTTGAAATTATATTACAGAAATTTAAAAACTAGGAAATTCAATGGAGAGGATGCCATAAATAAAGAAAAAAATTTAAAAAAGCCTTTCATATTATAATCCCATACAGCTTTTGAAAGACCACAGATATAGGTCAGATGTAAGCACACTAGGGCCCATGGGCCAAATCTGGCCCACAACCTGTTCTGTACAGCCTATGAGTTAAAAATGATAATCATATTTTAAAATCATTGGGAAAAAGTCACAAGAAAAATATTTTTGAGATGTGATAATTACATGAAATTTAAATTTCAGGTCTATAAATAAAATTGTATTGGAACACAGCCAAGGCAGCAAAGCTAAGATAGGACTACAAGGCCCAGAAAGCCTAAAATATTTACTATCTGGCACTTCATAGAACAAAAGTTTTCCTATGCTTTCTCTAAATCACTATTTCTCAACACCAAAATCACTATGTGATTCATGTAGTAGAGAAGGAAATTTGCTAGGCAAATATACTGAGTATATACTGGAGCCTAATAATCTCCATTTATCTATAGACTCCAGCTCCTTCCAGAACCTGGATATGAATATACCACCAAAATTCTATTTTTTCCTATACTATTGTTTATTGGTAGCATGCATTACTCTTACAAAATAATTGGTTCTATAATGATATTTTCACAAACCTATACAATATATTCAGACCATATTCATCCCCCTTCATCCTATATTGTCCCCATCTCCTATCCCCTAGTCCTCTCCTACCCCTCAAAAAGGCCCCCTTCCACTTTTATGTATTGTTTTTAGAGATTCTTCATATGAGAGAATAACACGTATTTGTCTTTCCATTTTGTTGAAAATCACCTTATTTCATTCTTCATAAAAAGAAACTCCATTGTGTACCTGCAGGTCATTTTCTTTATGCCTCAGTTGATTAACACCCAGACCAATTCCATCACTTAGCTATTGAGTATCTTGCTATGAGAAAGATACCAGATGTGCAGGTATCAGGTATCTCTGTGGTATGTTGGCTTATAGTATGTCATACTGACTTCCATAGTGACAGCAATCATTATTTTCCCACCAAAAGTGAAATACCTCTTAAATTCTATTGACACTTAAATCTTTATCTCCAGTCAATAATTTCCACTGAAGATTTGGACTCAGATATCCCAGAGCTTATTTAACATTTCCACATAGACAACTGATTGATATTTTTGATTTAACATATCTAAAACTGGATTTTGAATTCCCACCCTCCCTTTGCTTTAGAAAACTAATTTTTTACTTGCAGCTTTCACATTAAGTGGCACTCTTAGTAACTTCAGCCAACAACCTAGAAATTTTTCTTGCTTATTCCTCCCCTAATCTCCCATCAGTCAGAACTAACAGGAAGAATCCACTCTGCCTTCAAATTCTAAGGAATCAACCATTTCTTTTAACATCTATAAACACCATCATACTCTAAAATATTGACATGACTCACCTGACCACTGCAATTGCTATCTAACTATTCTGTCTGCTTCTACTTGTTAAAGGTTAATATTTTAAAAAAGGAAAATCATGAGTCTCATAGCAAAATATAATAGACATATGTAAAGACCTTCGGTCAGTCACTAATTATTGTAAGAACCAACAATTATTTTAAATCTAGTATGAAAACCATTTGAGAGACTAAATATGAATAGGTAATTTTAGAATATGAGTTCTAGGTTAAGTGTAAAACCCAGGGTTAATGTCTAAGAAGACCACAACTATGACCATTGGAAATATGTGCTACAATAGAAATGTCAAAAATATATATCTGCCTCTCTACAGGGCAAGAACCTACAAGTTAACCTTCATCTTGACAGAGTTGTAAAATAGCCCAAGCAACAGAAAGCCAAGGCCAGTACTGAACCAAGAGAAAGCTTGATAACCTATTTTGGCAAGGTCTGCATTTAAGTTAATTATTCTGACACACAATACTCTTCCCTGTATAGACTAATATCTCACCCAGCAGCCTGAGTGATCATTTCAAAGCATAAACAGGGACACAAACCTAAAATATAAACTGCTTTTTTATGGTGTCCAGGCCTCTGACCTCAAACCACTGCCTTGCCTATGCAATGTTTTGCTATTCTGCCCATCTTTCAATTTCTACACTTAAACTGAACATGCTGAGCCCTTACCTAACTCAGGGCTTTGGCAAGTGTCCTTCTTTGAGCCTTGGAGATACCTTTCCCCCAATCTTCCTTTGACTGTTTCTTTGTTATTATACAGGACTCAGCTTGACTATCGCTCCAGAACAGCCAATCTCTTCTCTCTATTCAATTTTTGTATCAGTCTTATTTCTGCCATAGCAGTCGTCACTGTTGGTTTGTGCTTTCCTTTTATTTTTCCCTCCCCACACTGAAAAGGGAACAGTATCAAGGCAATGACTTTCTCCTGGTCATACATATGACGCCCCAACACCCAGTACAGTACTTAATTTGGTACATAATATGTGATCAATTAATATTTCTTCATTTCACTGGCCTGGAGTATATTCTAAGTTCTTGCCTTGACTCTGCTATTACTTGACAACTTTGTGGCTTTGGAAAGGTATTTTTCTCTTTTGAATTTTTAGTGTACCATCGAAAAAACAGTAGAGAAGTAAGTTATCTCTAAAGCATTTAGTAGTTTTTAATGCAATCAATTACACACACACACACACACACAAATACACATGTGTATGTAACAGCTACTTTCAAAAAGCAGAGACTCAAGTAGCAGACATCATCAGCATTTACTACACAATTAGCATTTCTTTAGACACTACAAGCCAGACCCCATGGTAGGTGGTAGGTGCTGAAGATGCAGCAATTGTTAAAAAGCAGATAGACTAAATAAGGAACTACTTCATACATATGCAAAACAATGCAACAATACAGAGACCTACTGTAAGAAATGAGTTGTAAAAGTAATTTTAATAGTTAAATTTTATTGAGGCCTTAACAGGTTCAAGTGTTCTAAAATTTTCATATCTATTATCATAGAAGTCTCATAAGAAATTTATGAGAAAAGTACTTGCATTAGCAATCCTGGAAAATAAGTACTAGTACTACAGTAACTATGTGTCCATAGGAAGTGCTACTTGAACGCAGAGGACCTCATTATTGACTGATAACACCCTTAAAGGAAACAGATGAACTGAGCTGAACTTAAGTTAAGGATAATATTTACATAATTGAAAAGAAGAAAGATGACATTCCAAGAAGGAACAGCATAAGTCAACCCATGGCACTAGCATATCATAACTGTAGGACAAGAGTTGAGTAATTTCACTGGTAAAACTGAGAGACAGTTCAGAAAGGAAAGTGACAGACTAAGCAGGAGCTGGTGTGCCATGATAAGGAGTGCGGATCTGTTCTCATAGATATTGGGAATATGTTGAAGTTTTAATTTTTCTATCCAATAAGATGAATCTGGCAATTAAGCAGTCATCATTTAATCAGAAAAGTTTGTACTGAAGTGGTTACAAGAGGAAAATAAATTAGGGAAAGAGTTAACGGTAGTCAGTGACTACATTGAGTTTTAGACAGCAATGCCAAGATTGATAGTATAAAGATAGCTCTTGTTTTCTGGTTAGGGATATTGGTGAGAGAAATGGGAAAGTCTTGTGTGGTAAATAAAAATGAAAAATTTTTGGAAAACTTTAGAAACTTATAATGACAGAACTATTGACTTACGAAAACATATAGTACTATAAATGTCAAATTAGCTCTGATTTAAATTCCACGGCATAAAATTATTGACTTCATTATCAGATGTTCATGAGGCACTAGATGATAATGTTGCTATAACCACTTAGAAAGGCAAAAATTCCCCATTTGTTGAAGGGTTTGTGTTTTCTGCTTAGCTGCTCAAACTTCACCAGAGCCCATTGGTAGATGAGAATGTTCTATTACTATAGAGAATAATGAACATCCACCCATTTGCCCCTCTAGAGCACTCTCGGTCCTCATTGTGCTCTTTGCCTTGCAAAGTAAATCTAGGTGGACCTTATTGGTTGGCTTCTTTGTCACTGACCTCTGGGAGCACAATAGATCTGAGGGGTCTGTGTAAGTTTGTTATTATATTTAAAGGATGAGACAAAAGTACTATACACATAATCTTAAAATTTCTAAGGTCATAGTTTAGTCAACTAGTTTAAGGAACAAATATATGTCTAGTCAAGGTTTATCTGAGAACTTTTGGCTTTTGTCCAAACTTTATCTACATAGCAGATGGTAATTAAAAGTAACAGACTGGTGGAACTCATCTTCTTAGATGTTTAACAGTCATACTTTGAGGCCTATACTAATCTGGTCAGAGGGACTTAAAAGACAGTTTTTTTGCTCCTTGCCCTGCAATGTCAACTAAGTTCCAGGGGACTATGGAGCATCTCTCAAAATGTCCTGTAACTGTGGTGATCCCCTGTTCTCTTGTTCAGGGACTCTTGTCCAGGGAGGCCATGGAGACCCCACCAGATGAACTTGAACCAGTGTCTAGTCTACAAAAAGGAGGGTCAAATCAGAGGAAATATTTACTCCATGTTTCCGAGTGAAGCCAGCCAGGGTCGAGTAGGACCTTTGATTTATCTTCACATATCTGGAACTGGTGAAAGAAAGGAGCCCATGTGACCCTGAGGAATAGATCCTCAATAGAGTAAAAACAAATTGATTTATTTGGGCCAACTGTATTGTCTTAAACACCCAAAAGGAAAGTATAACCAAAGAGTAAGTCATTAATATATTTAAGAGTTCAAGAGATTACACTTCCCAGACATTAGGCTTAAGTCCATATAAGTTATTTAGACTATTATTTCTCATTGATGACTTTGTTTCTAAGCAGAAAGTACAGCTCAGATATAAGACTTCAAAACTTGCTCTGCAATACTGTAGTGCCCACCTGTAGCTAAGGGAGACAACCAGCTATTGTTCTAAAATGATGGAGAAATTTGTTTACTCCCCCTATCTAGAAGCCTTTGAGAGGGAACTGACACTGATTCCAGCTACTCCAATAGCTATCAAAGTGCTTAAAAACAAATCCTGAGTCCATCATTTTCAAGTTCAGCCTCGGCAGACAAAAGAAAAATGAGGAGGAACCCAAGAGAGGGATGCTTTTGGAAGTGCTCGTCAAGAAATCCCAATGGACTCTGATATGAACATTTTATATTTGTCCAGTTCTGACTTTTTTCTAGTTCCCTGTCTAGAACTCGTAATGCTAACTACTCTTACCTTTACTTCTCCTTCACATCTCCTATTCACCAGTCAAGGACTTTTTTTTTCACTCTACAGATAAGAGTTATGCAATTTGGGAGTCTTTTAGATAGACCCACTGAAGGGGTACTCCAATTGCCTTACCCTACAACCCTGTTGAGCATGGAGGAAGCCAGAGTGGTCTGCATATCAATTCCCTATCAGCAATTTGGGTAACCTCTTCAGAGGATGGTGTGATAAGAAAAGGAGGTAGGAATTGGCTAGGCAGTTAGGGCAAAAAGACCCCAAAGAAAGGTCACCAGTTTCTTGGCTAAAAATCAAAATGTCTTTAGGCCTCTTAGCAACATACTCTGTTCCAAAGGCCAAAAATGTCAAAAGTATTTGGGAGATTTTATCTAATCCCTAAAAGATTTTAAGGTTACCTCTTCAGAGGGGGGGATGTTAAAGTAGCAAAAAGCCTCATTAAAAAACAAGAAAGAGTACACGAAGTTGTATGAAAAAAGTATTGGGGAGATATGGGAGGAGTTGGAGGGGAGGGAGTGGGCATGGATTTGATCAAAATGCCTTACATGCATGTATGAAATTCTCCATAAATTTTCTGAAAAAGAAGAAGAAGGAGAAGGAGGAGGAGAAGGAGGAGGAGGAGGGGGAGGGGGAGGAAGGGGAACAGATGGAAGGAGAAAGTAAAGAACAAAGTCAGATGTTCATTCTTCTGGCTTCCTCCCTAAGCCAAATCCGCCTCCTCTGCATGATTCCCTCTAGAGTGTTAGTAACTGTTCCTTCTTCTTGTCCCTTTAGCTTGGACATATAATATCTCCTTGTGATATTATGATGCTACTCCTCCTGGGTCCCTTGTACTGATCCATACCTCTGTAGCTGAGTTGCTTTAGGAGCAGGGTCACTTTAAATTTTACTAATCTGTATGCACTACATTTCTTATTGGTATATTATGAGAAATACTTTTGTGAAATGTATATATATATATATATATTACAGGCCACAGAGCACTAAAGTGTCCTGGTTGAGATATTGCATTTTAGAGTCCAACTAGACTGTATTATAGATCTGCCATTTACTTACTTATGTAACTTTGAGAAATGTCTTTGGCCTCTGAGCCTCAGTGTCCCCATCTGAGAAATGAGAATAATAACAGTGTCTTCCCTCTCAGAGGTATAAGAATTAAATGGAAAAAAAATCATGCAAAGTACCTGGCACAGCCTCCATCATGAGATAAGTACTAAACAGGTATGGTCATCCCTTCTGTAGCTCATACCATTCATGGAGAGAGGAAGCGGCAGTTTGAAAATTCATTAATTAGGGTCATGTTTACAATTTTATTGTTAAATCTAATAGCTTGTTTGAAATAGTCTCCTGACTTTATTAAAGTAATTATTGCCTGTCAGTAAATGATGGGTTTAGCATTCTGCACATATGCTAGAATTTCACACATCTTGCACTTCACAGTAGGAATCCAGTCTTAGTCAACACTTTCTTGCTCTGACATCTGCACTCAATGCAAAGCATAGGGTCTACTTTAAGCAAAGGCACAATGATCCTTCAGAATAAAAGTATGAACAGGATTGCAGATCTCATATTTGTAAACTTGATCCCTTAGTATGAGCATCCTAAATGCATCATCTGCATTTGTCTGTCAGCATTACAATAAGTAAGCCACAGGAACAAGAATCCCAAGAAATCAAAGCAGACCTGGGGTTGAAGAAAAAGGTCCAGGCAGAGTAAAGAAAGAGCTGACCAGCCCTGTAATATTACCCAGAAATCTAAGATTAGGACAACATCCATAGCCAAGGGTCAAGGGCTTGGATACTAAAACTCATGAAAGAAGTCATGGAATGTAGTCAACATTTAAGAACTATCTATTCAGAATCTACTATGTGAAAACATACCGAACAAACTTCTGAAAGAAGGAGGAGGAGGAGGAGGAGGAGGAGTTGTTTACATTTCCAAACAAGTAGTTGGAGAGGAAGGAATGGAGTCCTACAGTCAAAGCATCAGTAACTAAAGACAGGCCCCACCCCACTTTCTAATCTGGAAATCCCATCTATGCTTTCTTTCAAGATAAGCTCCACTTCCCTTCAAGGTCACTCTCAAGCTCACAAATGAAAGACTACGTTCTTTCTTTTTTCTTTGGTTGGTGTTCTGGTTTGTTTCTTCATTGCTGTGACAAAATACTCTGACCACTACCAATTTGGGGAG
This sequence comes from Nannospalax galili, assembly GCF_000622305.1. Lineage (NCBI taxonomy): Eukaryota > Metazoa > Chordata > Mammalia > Rodentia > Spalacidae > Nannospalax > Nannospalax galili. The sequence continues at coordinate 34,036 of NW_008331606.1, forward strand.
GAAAGGGTTTATTTAGCTTACATATCCCCGGTCCCAGTTCATCGCGAGCCCAAGGTAGGAACTCAGGGCAGGAACCTGGAGGCTGGAGCTGGAGCACAGGCCACGGAGGAACGCTGCTTACTGGCTTGCTCCCCTGGCCCCTGCTCAGCCTGCTTTCTTATGCAACACAGGCCCACCTGCCCAGGGGTGGCACCACCCACGGTGATCTGGGCTCTCCCACATCACTCATCAAGACGATGCCCCTCAGACATGGCCACAGGCCAGTCCAATAGAGGCAATT
>NW_008331606.1:34428-56194 GCF_000622305.1 Nannospalax galili
TTTGGTTTGGTTTGAGTTTTTGAGACAGGGTCTCACTGTTGCCTCAGATGGTCTGGAACTAGCTATGTAGACCAGGCTGCCTAGATGTCACAGAGATCTGCCTGTTTCTGCAATCTGAATAAGTGCTGGGATTAAAGGTGTGTGCCACCATGCCCAGCCTTCATTATTTTGTTTTCTTTGTTTTTCCACATGGTACTGGGGGTTGAAGCCAGGGCCTTGTGCATACTGGGAATGAACCCTATTCACTACCAATTGAGCTTTATCCCTAGTCCTGAGATAATCAAGTGACTAGATGAAAGAATTAAGTTAGAATGAGAAAGAAAAATACATCTGAGCATACATACATAAAATGTACAGGTAGGTATATAAAGTACATGTTATATGTCCCTCTCAAGTCCTGCCAGTAGCCTAACCATTTTGTTGTTTGTCTATTTCCATTTTCCATATTACATTATTCATAGGCAGGGCTACCGTAAGTCTGATAAAAATCAGATGACTTACCACCGACAAAAAAATGAGAGAAATATATGCACAGGGTTTATGAGGCTACAAAGGTAAATTCTGAATGCCATGTCTATAAAACTTATGAGTAAGCTTCCATTCAAGCCACAGAAATACTGGCACTGGCTGTAGAAGAGAGAAAGGAGTAAGGAAAGAGAAAATAAAACTGAGAGGTGACTTTCCAGTTACCTTGCAACCACCCAGCTCAGTACTCTAACACCATTCCATGAAGACTTTTCTCAGAGTAAGAAAAGATGAAGAAGGCTATGGTCTAATCCTAAAACAAACTATCACAATACTAAAAGGTACCAGCTGAATTTTTTTAATTTTATTTATTTATTTTTATTTTATGTGTATGTGTGTATTGTCTGCATGTAGGTAAGTGCACCCATGTCATGCAATGCCCATGGAGGTCAGAAGAGGCTGTCAGATCCCCTGGGACTGGAGTTATGGACAGTTGTTAGCTGTCATGTGGGTGCTGAGATCCGAACGCAGGTCTTCTGTAAGAACAACCAGTGTTCTTAACCACTGAGCCATCTCTCCAGCTCCACCAGCTGAATTTCTTAAAATTCAAGTATACAAAACGATAACATTGGCACTCCGAATGGTTTTCTCTAATCTAAACTGGGAGAGAACTAAAATTTTTCTCAAAGATAAGAGCATTTTCATATACATTTAATTCACACCTACATGCTTAATGAAAAGGAACAATCTAATAGTATGTTTCAGGGAATGATATTTCACATTAGTATTTGCAAAACAAATCTGCCCTTGTCTTCCCCTTGAACATAAAATTCTGTCGTGTGTCTTTGAAAATCCATGGACTACCACTTGCACTATTAGGCTGGATTCTGCAGAAGCTAACAAGATCAGAATGAGAATGTGAGCAGTGTGTTTGGGAGCTGATGCCATAAAAGAAGTGGTATGACAAAGGGAGCTGTGGCAAGGAAGAAAAGAAAGACAAAGAGAGATGCAGTACTGAGCAGATTATCATTATAGATAATGTCGACTGTGAGCTCCCATCACAAACCCAGTAGAGAACACTAAGAAAGTTCAGGAAGCTAAGGTGGGTTTATCCACCAATTCTTAGGGAAGAGATGCTTAGTTGGTAGGGGAGCGGGCATGTTAATTCCCTGCACAGACTCTATGAACTCCAGACACCAGAGAAAGCATATAGGGATGGGTCACAGGTGCTTATGGTTAACAGTGTCTAGTGACTATACAGAGCAAAACTGAGTACCCAGAACACATGGTTACAACACACTGTCTAGTGTAACATACAACTTCTAGATATACAACAGATGGAAAAAAGTTCAAAAGCACTTCAAGGAATCTCCTAATGGTATAATTCTTTTGTATTAAGATGACATAAAAAACTGCTCAAATTGCTACACTATGCCAATATACAAGATGATAGATTTAGAAATTAATGGACACTTTAAGAAGGTAAAGACCATGAGTGACTAGGGCATCACTATGTGCCTCTACTTACCACTACTGCGTCTGGCATATAAGAAGCTTTCTGATCAATCAATATTTGTTGAACCAATGAATATGTAGGGAATTGTAACCAAAAGAGTATTAAATTCAGTTCATGTTTCTACTTCCCTGGTTGGCTAATCAAATACTGTCTTTTGTTTATTTAAACAGAAATAGCTATCCTAGCAGAGGTCAGTGAATATTTTCCAATCACAATTATCAGTGAGAAAGAGTTTATTTTTAAGCTAACAACTGACTTAAATTTACAGTGCCACAAAAGGCAAGTTCCTAATTAATTTGCTAGTAGTTCTTTCTTGTGTATGGTCATTAGTTCCATTTGAATCTTTCACCATAACACAAAGTGCCATATATCTATGCCACATATAAATATATTTGCATACGTAGAAATAAATGAGGAACCATGCAAATGGGTTAGTTTTATCGTCATCAATTTTCTTTTACAGTACACACGCAAGTTTTGACGATTGGTTTAGCACAATTTAGTTCCAAGCACTTAAAATATTCTTGAATGTGAAGAAATAACATAATGCCTTTGCATGAGCTGCAGAAAGAAAGTTCACAAGAAAATTAGGGCAATTTTGCATAGCAACTTGTGTATTTACATATCAACAATCCATTTAATGAAGACACTAAAAATAGCAGATGAACTATGTCCAGAAGCTGTAAACATAACATCCTGCTAAATTCAAAACAGTAGCAGTAAAGCAAGTCTGGCTTCTGTTCTGATAATGGGGAAAAAACAACAATGCTTCTTTAAAGAAAAAGAATGCCTGTGGCTTGCCTTCAAACTAAAAGGAGCAGTATGCTGATCACATAGGATGTGAGCCTTATCTCCAAATCTGAGCTACCGAACTCACTTCTCTCCTGCAGTACTGTCCAAGTCTTGACAGTGAGTCAATTAGTCATCAGTGACCAAGTGCCCACAGTGAGCTGAACACTGCACTAAACATTATTGAGAGGAAACAAAAGAAACCAGCTCCAGTTCCTGCCTTGGAAGAGTTATAACATAATTGCTTATAAAGGACACACACTTCTAAATAATAATAACCCTTACAGGTTCATTTAAAACAACCTCAAGTACTGCCAATTAAGAGTGGATAGAATAAAAAGTATTGTTTGAACTCTAAAAATCCATAAAATTGGTGGAGGACTAAAATAAATACTGATAAAAGTTAAACCAGAAAGTTTACAAGCAAGTTGCCTCAAATGGAAGCAGTTTACAGGCTATTTGACCAGCACAGTATATTTTTGAAAATATACTTCTGAATAATCATAAGTTATATCAGGCCCTATTCAATCTGTTCCTGATGATTTTACACATTTATAGTTACTACCTGGTCAAGTAAAAACATTTGAATTTTCTTTTTGAATTAAAGGCAGCCATTTAAAATTTGGAAGTATGGTTTGGGACCTTAGCACATCTTGTACTCAAAATATGGTCCATGGATCAAACGGAACTTCCTCTAAGAACTTAAAAGAGGCTGTATCTCTAGCATTACTCAGTATTCTGACATTAGTCCATTTTCTATTGCTATAACAAAATATCAGATATAATCAACTTATAAATAGGAAAGGTTTATTGTTGAAGGTTTAAACCTATGGTTGGTTGCCACTGTTGCCTTTGGGCCTGTGCTAAGGACGGATATCATAGCATAATCAGAAGGCAGACAAAGCTTATCACCACAGAGTAGCCAGGAAGTAAAAGATTGAAAAGGAGGCTCTTGTGCCTTTCAGGATTTACCACAGATCTATGGAATTTAAATCATAATTTTAACAGTATTTCCATTAGTTCATGTGCACACTAAAGTTTGAGAGCCATAAATTTAAGATGCTTAGACAAGAAATCCCTATTTCAAGGAAGAACAACTAGAAACAAGGAATATACTCCCCACTAACTGATAGTACAGGGTGCAAATGAAAGCTTCAAGAAACCTGAGATCACACAGATGGTGAACTGAATACAAACAATGTATATCCTTTAAAGCAGTGGATCTTAAACACCAGTGGTGATCAGATTTATCAGATGGACTTACACACTCTGGTCTGACCTTAAGATTCTGATTGAGGACACATGAATTCATGCCACTCTCAAACAGGCATACACACAAGTGGCACTGATTGCTATGGAGTGAATTGTAGCATCCCCCCCATTAATATATTGAAGCTCTGACTCCCTAATGAAACTGTATTTGGAGACAGAGCCTTTAGGTGGTAATTAATGTTAAGTGGGGTCATAAAGACAGGGCCTAAGAACACAGGTCTTGTAAATGTAAGCCTGGAATGGTAGCCTTCTGAGAGAGAGAAAGAAAATAAACACTTTTTTGGCTCCTTTATCATTCTTTCCTTGCCTTCTCCCGCTCAATATTTGCTCAGAAGAAAGGTCAAGTGAATACAAAATGACCCTCTGCAAGACAGGAAGTGAATCTTTACCACAAACTGTCCATGCTGCCGTCCTGACCTTGGATTTCCCAGCATCTATCACTTCTGTGAGAAAATTAATTTCTTTAGTTCAAGCCTTCCAATCTATAACAATTTTGCTCAAGATGAGCAAGATGCTGATGGCAGATGGCTCCAAACCATGCTTTGCCATGAAATTATCTCCTTATCATATGGGACTATAGAGGATTATAGACTGTTCCCTGATATTTTCTATCCCAACACTTTTAATGATTTCACTAAAAGAACCCAAGAAGGTGCATAATAATACTTTTCAAATAAAGGGAGCAGAAAATCAAGCTCACAGTTGTCAGTGTCAGGTTGGAGTGACCTAAGCACACCGGCCAGGGCACAGCAACGCTGAGAATGGGACATGGATTCTTTAAATTTTATTTTATTTATTTATTTATTTTATTTTATTATTTTATTTTATTTTATTTTATTTATGTGTATGAGAATTTTGCCTGCATTTAAGTACACCACTTGCATCCCTGGTGCCCATGGAGGCCAGAGGAAGGCATTGCATTCTCTGGAACTGAAGTTAGGGATGGTTGTAAACTGTCATGTAGGAGAAGTTGCCAGGTGTGCTACCATTAGATCTTACTTTCCATGTTTGACATCATCTCTAATATGCCTTCTGATCCCTATCCCTAAACATCTATAAGCCTTCAACTTACTGCTGGGGCTACTCTGGGCATTGTTGGCCTCTCTGGAGCTTCCTGACTTTGCAATCTCTATTCAAATGCAAAAATTCTAAGAACAACGCCTGGGTCTCTGATACCAACTCCAGTCAAGCCACTATATCTTAATACTTCCAGACTCCCTCCTGCATGGCTGCCATAATGTCTCCCCACTTCTCCGATCCACATAACTTCAGGAGAAGTTGCATCTATTCAGCCTGAGACAGATGTATCAGTGAAAGCTGAGACACTAGGAATAAATAAAAATGCAAGTAGAGAACTTCGTAGAAAGAACACAGATCTAAATAGAACATTTCTTTATCAAACTTTGCTTCTTTGTCACCTGGATATCTGGCTATAGTGCACATAGAATCCCATTTTGATTCAGTAAATCTGAGGTAAGGTCAATGAATTTTTTTCTTTTAACCATCGTTTCAGTTGATTTGCATCCAAGAGAAGCAAAGACTACATTCTGAGAAGCACATTTTGAGTCCTCTGCTTCAGTGACACACTACTTCATACACATATCCCATTATTTCACTGAACTATAAATGATACAACTGAGTTCTTTCATGTGGTGGGAAAAATGGTATAAAATAGCCCTCTAAAATTTTTTAGAGGATGGAAACTAACGTAGAGAGGCTTGAAGATGAAATTTCAAACGGCATAGTTATTCATCCAAGGCTTTTAATTTCTTCCATAACATCTACAAATGAGCCCTTGTTATTGATTTCCCACAGGTGATCTGTTCTTCTTCTTCTTCTGTAGCATCTTTTTAGGTTGGTTTTTCTACATGAGTCTTATTTGGAGGCTACAAAATAGCCATATCCCCACCTCATAAAACAATTTTAATCATGCTTCTTTTTGCTCAATTATTTTATAACAGTTCTCAAAATTCTGTGTACATTCTCTGAGGGTGCTATTGTTGAAATGCAGAATCTTCCCCATACCATTTTAATATTTTAATTGTACAGATTGAGTGTAAGGCCAAGTAATACACAAATCCTTCTTATACAAACTTTGGATAGGTCAGTGTTCCTAATACGCCCATGCAGGCTTTTTTCTAGTAACTACCTGCACTGCTCACCAGGGTCTTTCAGACACACCACTCAATTTTTAGGACTGTCAAGTTCTGGAATAGATGCATTGAAGATACATTGGGAGTCTGAGAATCTTTCAAAGGTACAGGCTTGGATGTTCCTCATTAGGGTCACAGTGCAATAAAACCATTGAAAGCTACTTGAAGAACACATGTAAAAACAGCTAGATAGGACTGCAAACTCAGAAGAAATAATCAGAAGGCCAGGAGCCATAAAATCAAATTGATGACTTTCCTTATAAAGAACCTCCATTTTTTCATTCATGTATTCACTTCAAGAACTTTAATGTGAGTAGAATCTTGAAAAATATGGCAAGCAAGAAATAATCAAAAACATTCCTCAGAAATCAAACGGATGAATCTCAAGGATTAACTGCTTTGTGAGCATCCAGGCCCATAGTGTACAACAATGCTCAATACTCCATTGTGCTTATAAGTCAGAGAAGGAAGAGGTTTAGGATAGAAAAGCAAAAAGAAAGGACAAGCAAGGAGCAAAACAGGAAATACATTTGGTACCCAAGGGACTGGACGGGGGGAGGGGGCTTGTGGGGAGAAACAGATAAGGATTTAGAGTGGGATTTTTTTTAATTGAGTGAGGAAATAATTCCACAGCATTAAGTGCCACATCACACCAGAGACTGAATGGAGCAGCTCAGCCCAATAACACATGCCATATGGTGAGTTAGAAGCCAAATGTGCCTGGCACCCTCAGTTCACAGAGAAGGCTACCTTTTGAAGCTGACAATTTTGCAGACCACCTGGGGTTCTTTCACTGTGGCACCCATTGAGATGGGAGACTGCATCATTTACCCCAGCAAGCACTGGTGGATGTGTCAAGCCTAGGTGGATTTTTCTAACTACATGTTTCAGTGGATCCAGCAATCAGGCAGTCAGCATGTTTAAAAGGAAGAGTTTTCACTGACTGATTCCTGTCTTTGGGCCAGTAAAACTACTTTATTAGAAATCATAACTAATAAAGCCTAATTTTGTAGATTTTCCTGATGCCCTGGTTGATATATCCCTCATTAAAACTACTTTAGATTTTCTAGTATTATGCTTCAATAGATGAAGTGTAGAGCCTTCCTCTGGACTTACCTTTTTTATATGCATACATCTCTCTCTCTCTCTCTCTCTCTCTCTCTCTCTCTCTCTCTCTCTCTCTCTCTCTCTCTCTCTCTCTCTCTCTCTCTCTCTCTCTCTCTCTCTCTCTCTCTCTCTCTCTCTCTCTCTCTCTCTCTCTCTCTCACACACACACACACACACACTCTGCCTCATTCTAAACCTCCCCTGTACTGTGTGCCATCAAGTCATGCCACACAGGCCAGTGATTACTAATCTGATAACCAAGTCTAGTCTGATGTAATAATGAACACTGGTGGCCTAGTGCCCACATGCATGAATGTGAGGTAAATAACATCATATTTACAAGCTAAACAGAACTGGCTTCTAATGTGGAGTCTATCACCTATCAGCTGCCTGGCTTGAATGAGTCATTTTACGACAGTGTGCCTCTACTTTCTCACCTGCAAACTAGGTGCTTTGCAGAGTTCAGAGGTTTTTACCAGTATTGATTGAGATAATGTATGTCTAGTGTTTAGCACAGAACCCATTTAGCCCGTTTGACACTGTCAGTGATGTCACTTTGCTCCAGCTCTCTTCCATTTCAGCAGGGAAGTTCTAGAGACATGTTAGCAGTGTTCTTTCTGGATATTGGGGGAGGGGTCTAAAAAGAGCAGCTGAGCTTTGATCCTTGTCGGTTTTATTCCAGTCCACCCAGGGCAGAAATAATGAGAAATCCTGAATCTTTCCATACTGGTAGCTTAGAGCAGGCCATTTTTGTTTCCATCTACTGGTCCCTAAGATGTAATTGTAATAAGGCCAAATGGCCTCTTCCCTACAAAAGGCAAGAAAAGAGGCCTGAAGAAAACACAAGGTGGCAAGGCTCTGGTCCTTTATATTGATCAGTATGCTATTTTTGGCATTCTGTCCTCACAGTATGTCTCTGTTTTTCATTCTTTGCCAAAATCCAGTTCCAATTAGGAGTTCATCAACAGTAGTAATTCTGCTGCAGAGAATAAAATAATTGTGACATGTTTGTTTTAAAGTTGATTTTTACTTAATAAACCATCTGTTGTAGATAAACTGATGCCTTATAAAAATTCTTTTATAGATAAATCAGTAAGTTTAAAAGTCTGAAGCAATATCTATGTGCAGAAAACCCTAACATTAATATAACACACATACACATGTGTGTGTATGTGTTTTACATGTACCCAAGTAATTATGCATCGAATTAAACGTCTACACTGGAAAGTCAGGAAATGTCCTAAATGTCATTTATCAGGGTGGTAAACTGGTAAAGACTACTGCAATAGGAATAAACTAGCAAACTATAAACACACAGGGGCCAAAATTAAAGAGGACCTTGGAAAGGTTCTATTTTCAGACAAAAGACATTTCATCTTAACATGAACTGATCAATGACCCCTTAAGAAAGAAAAAAATGCTCAAAACACAGAAACAAAGAGCACACCGTTTCCCAGGGACAGAAGGTTGGAAATAAATAAGGAGATGTAAGTCATAGGGCCAAAACTTTGTTACAAACGGCTAATCTAGAGGTGTAACAGACAATAGCTGATAATGCATTGCATAGCAGATATTTCCTAAAAGTAGATTTAGGGTAATTTTTCCATACACACATACAAGGGCTACTATATGCGATGAGGAACATGCTAATTTGCTTAATGTGGCAATCATTCCACTATGCATATGTATATCAAAGCATGATGTTATAAATCTTAACTTTATACATGATAAAAAAACAAACCCAGAGCACCACAAATTAGGGCACAGATGTTTCTAGCAATGCACTAAGAACTCTTCAGTGAGCACTCTCTGACATGTCTACTTATTCCATAACCCCTATTTCAATCTTGGGTTAAACTGATCCCAATTAAATCAATCAACAATGAGAAAAGCAGTGATGATTCAGAAATATTAAATTTTACCATAGCCCAAACACATTGTCTTTCTATTCAAGGCTTCTGAGCTCCCAGGGTATTAAGTAGAAATGAACCTAGAGAACACAGACTGAACCAGCAAAATCTATAAAAATAATATGGACATGTGGCAAAGTCCTCATTATAAATGTCAACATCCACACTTCCAGCCTATTTCAGGCATGAGGCTTTTGCAAAGCTTTCATAATCCCCACTTCCCCAGTCCACTTCCACTGAATGTCACCCCTCCCAGACATAGCAATCATATGAGCAAGCAAGACTGGTAGAAAAGAGAAGGCCACAGTAGCTGGTATAAGTTACTTTGGTGCAATATATTTCCATTTCTGTCCAACGTCTCTGATACTATCTTTTCCATCTTTTGGGCTATCTTGTCTCATCTGTTGATTTTCAAAGTAGATATGACAGGATTCTACATTTGTGCCAAATATTAACAATCCTAAATTCTACATTTTTATATTCCAAATTAGAGGCATATAAATTATACTGTTTCCTACCTGTATTCTCTTTTGTAGAGTGCTATAGTGCAATACAAACTATGGGCATCTCTGTACTCTCTTCCTAGTTCACTGCTAATTCTATGTTAATATTCGACATTTCTTTCTTTATCATTTATATACAATCTTCCTATGTATCCCAGGCTGGACTTGAGTTCATGATACTCCTGCCTCAGTCTGACAAGTACTGGGATTACAACTATACAGCATCATGCTCTACCAACAATAGACTTTGGCGGGGTGAGGAAGGGGCGTATATATGTGCTGTTGCAAGTTCATGTGGGTGTGCATTGGAGGACACATGTACATGTGTGCATATGTGTGTAGAAGCATGAGGTCAATGTCAGGTGTCATTCCTCAGGAGAGATCCACCTTTTCGGGGGAACAGTGTTTCCCACTGGCCTGGTGCCAACTGATTAGGCTATTCTGGGCTGGTCAGTGAACCCCATGAACCATGAACCTGCCCATGCCTCCCCAGCACTAGGGTCACAAGCAAGTATCACCATGCCTAACTTTTTTACATAGGTTCTGTGTATCACACTCAGGTCTCCATGCTCTTAAGGCAAGCACTTTATTGACTGAGATACCTTCCCAGACTCCTAGACTTTTCTATGATTAACAATCTGGGTTTATTCATAAAAATTGCATTAACAGAAATATTTATTAAGATGATAATATAAAGGAAATCTTTGGAGAGGTCACGTCTAGGCTTTTATCTTATAATTAAGGAGTAAGAAGAATGTTGGATATTGTAGGAAAAGGAAAAACAAAAACAACATTGAATGGGCTTTCTATTGTCCATCAAGTTGGGCCCAATGTGGTACCTAAAAAAAATAAAGTGTTGCTCTGAATTTTATGCATCTTATCAAGCATCTTGTGGGCTATACTGTACTTAGTCTCACAACCAAAAAAATACCAACTGGAAATCCCTGCAATGCTTCCTCAGAGTGTCGGAAGCAATGTTTATGTGTTCAGTTCAAAAGTACAGAACATCAACAGCCAAATACATACACTTTGCCCTTCTCACTGTCACTACATTTTAGGCACTCAAAGTTTCAACAAAAGCTGTGCGTGTTTAGGCCTAAACAGCAATTTTCTAGCAATGCTTTCCCTCCTAGGCTTTCAACTTGTAGGCATAAATAAAACCGAGCCACAACCACAGCTATGCTGCCCATCATCCTTCAGCACCTGGAAATGAATGCATGGTTGGCAGAAGTTTAATCTCCAGCTTTTGCAACCCTGAGGGTATCCCAAATAACCATGACCCCTAATCACTGAGAGACTCAGATAGCCAGGCAAGGAAAGCACACTAAAGCAGTTCCTCTTAGTGGCTTTCCCTGTGATATGATCTCTGTGGCTCATGATCACAGATGAATCCAGAGACTATTTGTTTGCCAAGGCCAAAACAGAGAAAGTGGTATCCATCAGGAACCCAAGAACTATTAATCTCAGAACTTTCCCTTCAACCTGAAGAATGTCCTTTCACTGGCTCCTTTTATTAATGTATAAGAACCAATTCAAAGTACATTACGTCCATGCCAAGATTTCACATTAGGATTTCTTTATCTTTTCCAGTCTGCACTGTGCCTCATATCAGATGTTCTGGTATGGAGGGGGGAAAGCAAGAGAGGCAGAATGGACAAAGAAAGAAGAATCTATTTCTTTTGTAACTAAACCCTACCAGGTGTCAAATAGGGAACTCCCTGTAACCTGCACCAAACTCTGAGACTTCAAACAGCATTCAGCCATTTGATTTTGTTTCAGTTTAACAAAGATGTATGAAACATCTAATTAAAGTGAAATGCCATGCTAGACTGCATGACAGATGTGATCCTTGGGTTTGAAGATGGATTTGAATAGAAGGGAAGTGAGAAGTAGATAAAACTCACAATCACAAGGGAAAGCAATGGGCATTCTAGTAGAACCAGCAAGAAATAAAACATATGACAGCATAGACAGATCGTGGGAGAGCGCAGGAGACTCCCCTAGGACTTCAGAGCATTACCAAGTGGCAGAGTGCTAAGACGTGTGAGAGGAAGCATAAATACAGTGCTCCTATTCTACTTTCTGAACTACTCCTCCAAAACATAAAGCTTTAAGATGTATCAAAGGCAGTTGTCACATGACTACATTAGACCCTGCTCTCTAGCCTATCATTTGAGGAGCAAAGAACACTCTTCACCTTACAGCTCATCCCTGACCTAGAAATGACATAAACTGAAGGAGCTCACCTAGAAATTTCTTTTTCTGAAGCCTTTCCCAAGTTCTTACATTCCCCCAGAAAAAGTGAAATAGATGAAAATCTCTGCCTACAGGACCAAGAAACCCCTAGAGAAATCTGACAGTGTCAGTTGCTTGGTTAGAACTTGAGAGAGAGGCCCAAGGGAATGGGGGAAAAAGACAATGCTACTCAGGCCAGATTCTGCCAAACAGCCTCAGCAGGAAGCTAGTGAAGAGGCTAAGAGGTAGGCTCTGGAGTCAGGCAGTGCTAGCTTTCACTGTTGCTTCTGTCACTTCAAGCTTAGTTAAGTTACTCCATCTTTCTGGACACCAATTTCCTTACCTGTGCAATGCAGTTCGGGATAGCATATCATAGGGACATTGAGGAATTATAAAGGGTAATAGTTATATGATTCTAGGAGACAGTGCAAGTTCAGTAAGTCCTTATCAATTTTTCTCTCAGGTGGATCTGACTAGGGAGACAAATTAATGAAGAAATAAAGCTACTGTCATAGACCTCGTTGTCACTAGATGATAACAAGAACGAGTATAAAGGGGAGAAAAATAAGTTGAGTAACAAAGTACAAAGAATTTTTTAAGTTTATTCATTTGGAAAAGTGTTTAAAACATCCAAATAAGAATTCCACCAGAAGGCTGGGCCTGCGGAGTTTGAGTAGCAAGAACGTATCTGACAGGATAACGCTTCCTGGGAATAGTGACGGCACACAGAGACGCCAGTGAAGTGTTCCCTCTCCCCTGGATGCTTGTTAGGGGCATGAACTAAGAATGCAACTTTCAGAAATCGAAGAGAGATCGTTGTGTATACACATATAGGAGAGGGGGATTGTGGGTTTGTAAGGTAGGACCTGTGGTTATAGGTTCTAGTGATCATTTCAAGATTTATTGCCAGATGGAAAGGCTAGAAGTTTATATTTCTCCTTAGCAGAAGGCAGCAAATGTCTTCTCTACTGCCTCCTAACTATTCTTTCTCCTCTTCTTTTCCTTCTTCTCTCTCTTCTCTTTTCCTCTCCTTATACCATGTGAGGACACAGTAAAATGGTCATCTATGAATCAGGAATCTGGCGCTCACTAGATACTGAACCTTCTGCTCCTTTGATCTTGACCTTTCAGACTCCAGAACTCTAGAAAGAGATTATTTGCTATTTATTAATTTTATTTATTATTTTTACTTTTTGTGTGTGTGAGTATATTGCCTGCACGTATGTAAGTGCACCCACCCATGTCGTGCAATGCCCACGGAGGTCAGAAGAGGGCGTTGAATTCCTTTGGAACTGGAGTTAGGACCATTGTTAGCCGCCATGGGGGTGCTGGGAATCAAACCCCCGTCCTCTGCAAGAGTAGTCAGTGCTTTTAAACATTGAGCCATCTCTCCAGTCCCAATATGCTTGCTATTTAAAATAGGTATTTTATTGGAGCAGCCTGAATGCAGTAGGACAAGAGTCTTTTGAAGGAATAGAGCATTTCATGAGTGACCTAGAGAAAGAAAACTGATCTGAAGCAGGTAGGAAAATAGAACATCACCTCTCTGGTGGACTCTGAGTGTTGAAGCATTGGGTGATTCCATGGTTGATGTGCTACAGCTTCTCTCCTTCAGAGTCCCTCATTCCTCCATCAACTTCCTTTCACTTTCCTCTTCCGAATTAGTCAATCAGTCTTGATTAGATATTGCTGCTTTGCTTGATCATAAAGCTTCATGTCTCAAACCTATCAATTAGATGGTATTTTTGTAAGGGACACCAACAGAAAATCTTAAACCATACCTGTGCGGAGGGGAAACTCTGCTAACATCTAATCAACCATGACACAGAAGGACCATAGCTGACCAGACCATTTGGGGAAAAGAAATTTCAATCTAAAGGAAGGAAGAAGTACTGGAATTTTTAGCAAGGTATAATTCCTGTGGACAAAGCTTGAATTTGATGACCATGGAGACCATCTTGGGTTTCAGAAGCAAAGCGACTAGGGAATACAGGCCTCATTTTCATTCATTAAAAAAAATCCACTTTCCAAAGGAGCAGAATAGAAAAGTCTGCTCTGCTATTTGGCTTCTCTTTCTTCATCACTTCATGTTCACAATGTCTCTCAAAGCTTTTATGAATTTTATACATATATATATATATATTTAAAATGCAGCCCACATATATATTTTAATTTCTAGATTATCCTCCATAATTGCATGTTATAAAGATCCCATGCCTTTTTGCATTTCATTGTGTTGTAGCCTGATTCTTTCTTGCTTTGTAGCTATGGTGAGGTATGAAAATGATCATAATTTCGGATGCACTGAGGAGGATGCAGTGGCCCATTCAGTTAGAACGTAGCAAAAAAGAGACAGACAACAAGACAAGAAGTAACAGGACTATCAGGGAAAGAATGTGGTGGGAGGTAAAAAAGAGAGAAAGAAAAGATTTATTCAGGGAGATAAGCTTTAGTAGATCTATGTACCACGTTTCCTAAGCAAGTTGGGTCAATTTAGAATTGATCAGGGAGACAGAAAGTTTGAATTCTATGCTTGTTTCTGCACCCTGCCAGAACACTATATTTTGATGATTGGTCTTTTGGCACAGGACTGGAAAATGCATAACAGTGAAGGCAGAAAGCATTGCCCATATTAAACAGGGGTTGGTGCAACACATATTTAGTGCAACTCACAAAGATCTGCAGTTGTTCCATTTCAACCCACTGTACTGCTAGATAATGGGAAATGGAGCCTGAATGTCTAGTCTGGGGTAGAATACACCCCCTGGAATTTTTTTTCTGAATCTCTATTTATCAAGCTCCCTGACTGATGTGAAAATCCATACAACAGAAACGACATCCAGTTTTTTTTTTTTTCTTCTAAAGGAAAATAATTTTTTTCCAGGTACTTCATCCTCTAGGCTACAGACCGAACACAATTTTTTAAAGTCTAAGCATTAATTAGAGAGATAAAGAAATGTATCTCCCTTTGTTCAGAAAGAGAATTCTATTGAGCCTTTGACAATGAAGCTGCTTAAGGGACAGGCTGAGTTGCTCTTTCTGCACGGAGCTTCTGTAGAAGGAAGATAAAGAGCTCACTAGTGGAGGACTCTGGCTTTGTGCCATTTTCTTGCTGTTTCCTCTGGACTCCAGTGGGAAGTGGTATCCTAAAAGTAAATAAAAGATCTATGAAGGCCAAAATGAAGGTTGTGTCTTGAAGCCACACACCAAAACACTCCTTTGGGGCACCTTATTGCCTCAGAAAGTGTTTTGTAGGTTTTTTTTTTCTTCCCATTTTAGACCCTGCTGCTTTCCCTAGCACCATCTGACAGATTATGGTGAGCTCACAAAAAGACAGACTCCTGAGGATCCTAGCCAAGATAAGTTTCTCATAGGCACAGAAGGCTCCTTGAGTCCATATTACTAGTTTATCAGCATCCTAAGAATGAAAGTATTTTGGTGTTTTATCATCCACAGGTAGTTTACTTTAAAAAAAATGTGTACTTGGTGATGTGGGTTGTTGGGGGCAAAAACAGCAGTGCCTTCAAGGTCATATCCACTGGTTACTAAATGCAGGGCTTGAAAAGTACTGTCTATCTCCTGACAATGTGCCAAGTGCCAACCCCAGGCAGCTTCTGGCTGTAATTCAGTGTTCCTTCCTTGAATAGATTATACAGTAGAGCCACTCTACTACAGTGTTTCCTGCCTTTAGGCCATTATCCCACATCTCACTGGATCCCACTAAGCCAGCCAAAACCTTTGTTTGGTTTTGTTTTATTTGGAAGGATGGAGAGGCTTAAAAGCTTTCAATTATGTCATAATATATATAGAGAGAATAATGCAGAAATTGTGTCTAGCACAGTGACTTTTCACAAACTAGACATGTCCATATAACTGATTCCCAGATCAAAAACAAAACATTACTAGCAAGAGTTTGCCTGCCCCTATTCAGTCTCCATCACCCAAGGGTAATGGCTATTTTGAATTCTACCAGCATTGATTCATTTTATCTATTTATGTACTGTCCACAAATTGAAGCCTATACTATGCACTTGGATACCTAGTTTCTTCTGCTCAATATTATGTTTTAGAGGTCCATTCAGATAATTTTATAATGCTTATTATCACTTCTGCTTATTGTGTACTCACACAAAATAATATAATTCATTTAGCCAATCTATTACTTAGAAGAAGTAGGTATTCCCTATTCTTATCCGTAATAGTGTTACTAAGAACATTCTAGCAGACATATTTTGAAGAACATATGTAGGTCCTCATGGACTTTATCTTTCAATTCCTGCCAAGCTCAAAGCTCTGCCCAATTCCAAATCTTACTAGACACCAACTGACAGGACTAATTAATTCTTGTAATTTCTAAATACCAAGGATCGTGAACAGAACATACGGTGGTCTCTATGTTCGCATCCTGCAAAATCCCTTGCTCTTAAGTATGAGAGTGACTTCTAATTTTCCTGAAAACTGAAGATGAAAAAGTTGATGGGCTGTCATTCCTGTGATTAGGCTATATTATTGTTATATATGATGATGCTGATAAGATGTCATCACACATGCATATGTGCACAGTATAAAGGTCCTATGTACAAAGTCCTATAAGGAACTGCAGCAGCCTGTAGCTACTCAAAAATGCTTTAGTTCTATAATCAGCAAGGAAAAGTGAGCCTGAGTGCAGGTGATAATGTCTACCAGCAATGTGAATGACCCTGGAAATAGATTCTTCTCTAATCAAGACTCTAAATAAGAACCCAGTGTCTACTTGTACTTGAAAAAAATTGAGAGGGTCTTTCATGTCTCAAGGTGGCCTAATATTTCTTATTGTAGCTGAGGCTGGCCTTGAACTCTTAATCAAGTTCTGGGATTACTGGTGTATACTACGACTCCTGGTAAGTGACATATGTCTTGATTGTAGACTTGTAAGCTCTGATATATAACAGCATTGCAATGTGCAGTTTATTCTTCATCTATCATTCTAAGATTATAATTGTTAAAATGCTTTACTAATTTGTAAATCTGGGCTCATTAGCATAAGTGTACTCCATAATTCCTAAACAGGGGTTGCAAGCTTGTGACTTTCATCGACTTTTGGACTATTAAACCTGTCTAAATGCTACTCTTCACATTGTAGCCCAAGACCTTCTAATATAAATTAGCTAAGGATCTATTTAAATCATACCCAAACTTTTGACCTGTTTTAAGTTGCTAATTTTGTGGCAGTTTGTTATATAGTATTTTGTTTCCTATTATCACCACAAACCTATGAATTGAAATAACTGACATCTCTTGTCATACAATTTGGGAATTCATACATCTTAAAACCGATGTACAGGCTGGGTTGTACGTCTTCTGCAGGCTTTAGGGGAGTATTTGTGTCCTTGCTGGTTCCGGCTTCTCCAGGCCACTTGTATTCTTCTTGGCCTTCTTTGGCTCATGGCCCTTCATCCATCTTCAAAGGCAGCAGTGAAGAATCTTCACATCGTTTTTCTGCATGATAATCTCTACTCCCTTCATCATACTTCCTTCTGGTGTTCTCACTTTGCTCTTATGAAGACTCTTGTAATTAATTATGTGAGGTCTACCCAGGTAATCCAGGATCATCTTCCCATCTCAAGATCTTTAACTTATTCATACCTGCAAGGCTCCTTTTGCCATATAACCAGTTCAGTCTCTTGGCCATTGGTATGAAGGCATCTTGGAGGTGGCAGAAGGCATTATGCTATCTATCACATACTACAAAAGAAAACTAACACATTAAGAGTCCAGGGAATCATTTTTCCCCAAAATGTTTATTCATCCCATTACATCACACACTAGAATTATAGAAATTGCCCAAAAACCCCCACAAAATCCTTCCTAAAGCCCTGCTTTCTACTCACGTTCAGGTATTATTTCAACAAACCATTTAAAACTTTCCGTAAGTTCATCTTGGAGGAGATCTAAGAATACATTTATAGTGTAGAAGGAAAGAAATCTCGCCTCAGTTTTTATGAAGTTGAGGTCTATAGTTATGGAGCACTACTCTTGAGGAAGCTGCTGCCTTTTTGCAGGCTAGGGTTTTGAGTTTCATAAGACAGGAGGTTATATTGCCTCTTCTTAATGTACAGCACAACGTACTGGCAAAAAAAAAAAAAAAAAACAGACAGATAGATCAATGGAACATAATAGAAGAACCAAACAGGAGTATATGCAATTTCAGCCACCTAATAGTGGAAAAAGGTGCCAAGAACACACACTGGAGGAAAGATAGCATGTTCAACAAGTGGAGCTGGGAAAACTGGATGTCCACCTGTAGAAGAATGAAATTGGACCCTTATAAATCAGACATAAGTTGATCAGGCATTAAGGTCAACAATCGACAAGTGAGACCTTATTAAACTAAAAAGTTCTGCACAGCAAAAGAAACAACCAAGGAAGTGCAGAGGAAACTCACTGAGTGGGAGAAAATTTTCACCAGCTACACATCTGACAGAGCATTAATATCCAGAATATACAAAGAACTCAAAATCAAAGAAACAAGGAAATAAATGACCTAATGGAAAGATGGGATAAGGACCTGAATGGAGAGTTCTCAAACGAGAAAATGAAAATGTCAAAGAAACACCTTACAAAGTGTTCTACATCCTTAGTAATTAGGGAAATGAAAATCAAAATCAATTTATGATTTCATCTTACCGCACTCATACTGGCTAAGATTAAGTGAACAAAAGATACCAAATGCCGGTGAGGATGCAGAGAGAGGGGAGTGCTCATTCACTGCTGGTGGGATTGTAAACTCATGCAACCACTATGGAAAGCAGTGTGGAGTACTCTTAAAAATCTATAAATGAGGCTTCCTGTGCCTACTTGAAGATGTGATCACTGGGCTTTCTGCTATACCTTGCCTCCCCGCCAACATGGACTCTTTCCACTGCAACCGTAAACTCAAATTCTTCCTTCTGTATTTATAAAAGCTAAAAATGAATCTGCAATATAATCAGGTTATACCATTCTGTGGCATATACCCAAAGGACTCATCCTACTATAAAGATACTTTCACATCCATTTATGTTGCTGCTATTTTCACAATAGCTAAGAAATTGAAACCATCTAAATGTCCCTCAATAGATGAGTGCATAATGAAAATGTGGTACAATACAAAATGGTGTTCTATTTGATGATAAATAAATAAATTCATGAAATTTGTAGGTAAACAGATGGAACTAGAAACTGTTATACTAAATGAAGAAACAGACTCAGAAAACAAGTAGCGTGTGTTTTCCTTCATTTGTGGATCTTAAGAATCAAATCATTATTGGTGAATCTATATCCTGATGTAACCACAGGAGCCAAGAAGATGGAAATAAACCAGAGAGGTAAAAGGAAAGAAAGAGATTGAGAGATGGGGATAGTAGGAAACAGATGTTACCAGGGGAGAAATGGGGGAAAATAGAGGTGTTCTACTGAAAAAAGAGAAGGGAAGGACATACAAGCAACCATGGACATAAAGGGGAAGAAGGAACTCAAAGTGTGAGGGATAATAAGAGACAGGTCTTATCAATGGGAAAATGGAAAAAAAAACAGGGATAATTGAACTGGGGAGGGAGGTCAGACAGAGAGAGAAAGAGAAGAGAGATAAATAAACCCTTGGTGGTGTAAAAAACCAGAGGAAATTTATTAACTCAAATACAGTTATAATATCTGAACATCAGTGCATGTATATACCTGAAGGCTATACGACAAGAAACCCAGTGCCAGACAGGAGAAAACACCCTTTAAGTTGTTGGTCAGGGTAGTCCAAAAGACTCCAAAAATAACAGAGGCAATGGCCACAGCTCTTGATTACCTCCCAGAATTTGAAGGTAAGACCCTATAGCTGAAGACAGGACATACTTTGGACAAAGGACTTGGAGCAATGGCACTGGAACTGGACAAAGGACTTGGAGCAATGGCACTGGAACTGACCTGGAAGCCTCAACCTTGAAGAGTAGCTCTAATAGTTCTAGAGTTTGCTATGCAAGGTGCTAAGGGGAGAAAATCAGTTAATGGTCCAGCCCCAGCTTTAAAGTCGAATAATCATAATAATGACAGACACAGCAAACTATATATCAGTGCAGTCATGGCACTTTTTTCCATGGGGATAATCTGCAACTAACTGGCCTGGGAGGAACTTCATGGTGGCGCTGTAAACATAGTCAAATACACATGGCTAGAGAGGTCATAGAACCTAGAGAAAACCCTTCCTCTGGCATATCTCTAGACAAATGTAATTTCTTACTGAATGATAAATATGGATCCTTATATTTACAGACAAATGTACCATATACCACTAATCAAAGATGCTTCTTTTTGCAACAGATGGAGACTATTACATAGTTCCACAACTGGTCACACACAGAGAATATTTGTCTGAAAGATGCCCAGCCCTAAGTGACACATCCACACCTAAGGCTCATGAAACACAGAGGAACAGGAGGTAGAGAGAATACTAATGATGCATCCCTCGGTTATCACCAGTGAAGCTTCCTCATTCAACAGAATGTAATGTACACAGAAGGTCACAACTGGACAAGGTGTAGAGACTAAGGGACTGCACAGTGTAGGCCCCTTATAAGACTCCTATATTAAACCTCATGCACCCCATAGCTCAGGAACCATTACTGAAGAGGAGGCAGAAAGATTGTAAGAGCCAGGGTTGGTGGATGAATGTAAGGAAACAAGAGGTTTTTAGGCCTCTTGGAACTTGCTCATATGCACTTGCAACAATGGTGACAGCATGCACAATACCCAAGCTGACTCAATCAGACAAAAACGCAGCATAGAACTGGGGAAATAGGCAGCAGGTCCCAACCTCAGCAGAGGAAATATTGGCAGTTGATTACTTCTGGGTGAGGGAGAGTTGATCTTCTTTAAGGTGGTGACTGTAGATAGGCTGATTAGACTCAGTAGATCATCTTGCAGAGCAACATCTGGGTACAAAATCTTGACTGAAAAGGCCTTAACATATATGACAGAATGCATGAAATCCAGTGTGTGTGGGGTCTATGGGAGCATGCAGATGGGGAAGGATGTCTAATTATAATTAAGATTTAGTGTATGAAATGCACAAAACTTAACAAAAAAGACATTTAATTTTCACCACCAGGAAAAAGGAAAAGTATAATAGATGGAAACCTGGATGGATCTATGAGCAACACTGGAAATGGAAACTATATGAGTAATATATGAAACATTTTTTTTAAATATTTTAATTATTATTTTATGTGTATGAGTCTATTGTCTACATGTATGTAAATGCACCTGTGTCATGCAATGCCTGTGGAAGTCAGAAGAGATCCCCTGGAACTGGAGTTATGGATGGTTGTTAGCCACCATGTGGGTTCTGGGAATCAAACCTGAGTCCTCTGTAAGAACAGTCAGTGCTTTTAATCACTGAGCTATCTCTCTGGCCCCAATGAAACTTTTTTTAACTTTAATAGTACATTAAAAGATAATGGATTAAGCAAAAATAAAAATTTACTCTGAAGATTATATGACAGCAACATCTATAAGATAATGAATGGGACAAAGTTTGGGACAAGAGAAATGGAAGTAAATTATTGTAAAGTTTCCTTACACCACACTTGAAGTGGCATAATATAACATCAGTGTAGACATAAGATAAAGATTAATGTTAATGCAACCACTATGATTAAAAAAACAGCCAGTCAATAGGCCACCCAGAGAAATAAAAATAAATTATAATGATATTCAATTAATTTAAACAAATGCATAAAAACAAGAAATGAGAACTGAGAACAGATGGGGAAAACAGAAAGAAAATTACAAGATAATAGATTTAAACCT
>NW_008331606.1:56327-57942 GCF_000622305.1 Nannospalax galili
TATATATATATATATGTTAAAAGTATAAAATCAGGAAAAAGTGTGTTAACACTAGTTACATTAATAACATCAAAAGATTATATTTTATATTACCACAAATAAAGTCATTTCTTAATGACAAAGGATTAATTTCATCAAGCTGACATAATAATCCCAAACCAATATAAACTAACACAATAATTTCAATATACATTTTAAAAACTAAGAGAATAGTAAATAAAAATAGATCCCCAATTAGAGATGAATATTTTTCTCTCAATACCTTATAGAAGCAATGGGCAGAAAATCAGGATGTACTTTAACAATACTCCTGTCTTAGTCACTTTTCCTGTTGCTGTGACAAAATACTTGATGAAAGAAAAAAAAAGGACAAAGGATTTATTTTGGCTTATAATTTCAATGTACATTCCATCATGGTGGGGAAGTCAAGATGGCAGGAGTTTGAAGCAGTTGGTCACACTGCGTCCATGGTCAGGAAGAAAAGGGGGATAAATGCTTGTGATTGGCTCGCTTTTTTCTTTTTATGTACTCCAGGACCCAAGCTCTAGAAATGATGCTGCCCACTTTTAGGATGAGTCTTGCTTAACTCTACCTAATCAAGACAATCTCTCACAGGTGCGCCTCATAGTTTGTTTCCCAGGTGATTCCAGTCCCTGTCAAGTTGACAATAGTAACCATCACAACTGCTAACTAATTGGACCTAGTTGATATTTACACAGCACACCACTCAACATCGAAACACAAATTATTTTCAAGTACACACAAAACATTTACCAAGAGCGAACACATGAAATAAGGTTCAATACAGTTCAGTGGATTCAATTCATAAAATGAATATTATCTTCAATGGAATTCAGTGATAGAGAGCAGCACCCTGGAATCCCATTAGCTGCACAGAATACATTCCATGGTTCATACTGAATACCTGAGATTCCTGGACAATACTGAAACCTATATATAGTATTTTGTGTTTTTACACTTTCACATTAAGAAAGTACCTTATGGTTTCTATTTGGTATATTCAAGTTGATAAAATCACTAGTCTTATGACTTAGAGACAAATAAATGTTAAATGTTAAACAGAAGCACTGAGATACCTTGATAGTTGATAATTACGACAGTCCTGGTTAACAGGTTAAGGAGCATACACAATGTGAGTACACTAAACAAAGAGATGATTCACATCTTAAGCAGGACAAAGCATGCTGCTGGTGTTGGGACTTCAACACATTACAGAGAATGGCATAAATCTTAAAACATATAATTTTAATGTAATATTTTCACACTATGCTTGGGTGGGAGCAACTGAAATTTCAGAGAGCAAAACTATGGATAAGGAAGGGCTACTATAATAGAAAATTAACAGAAACTATCTTTTCAAAAGTTCTTGAACATCTGGAAATTACATAACAAACTTCTTTTATAAATAACGCATGGATCAGGAAAAATTCAAGAGGAAAATTACATATTATTTTTAACTGAAAAAGATAACACAAAATGTTAAATTTTGGAGTGACTACAGAAACAGTAGTTAGAAAGATCAGTGACCTCATTTTCTCCCTTTAGAACTCATAAGGAGGAGGAGGAGGAAGAGGAGGAGGAGGAGGAGGAGAAG